>NC_088878.1:28335776-28451925 GCF_032884065.1 Artemia franciscana | reverse complement strand
TCGAAAACTAAAACTTTTGAAATGGGAAAAGAGCCTTTAATCACATTCTTTACCATGTGCAATCATAAAATTGTCTAATATCTTCATTTTTTCAACATACGTAGCTATTACCCTCGAAAACTAAAACTTTTGACAAAGGAAAAGAGCCTTTAATCACATTCTTTAACATTTGCAATCATAAAATAGTCTAATATCTTCATTTTTTCAACATACGTGGCTATTACCCTCGAAAACTAGAACTTTTGACATAGGAAAAAAATTCAAGATATATAGTCTAATATCTTCATTTTTTCAACATACGCAGCTATTACCCTCGAAAACTAAAACTTTTGAAATGGGAAAAGAGCCTTTAATCACATTCTTTACCATGTGCAATCATAAAATTGTCTAATATCTTCATTTTTCCAACATACGTAGCTATTACCCTCGAAAACTAAAACTTTTGACAAAGGAAAAGAGCCTTTAATCACATTCTTTAACATTTGCAATCATAAAATTGTCTAATATCTTCATTTTTTCCACAGACAAAGCTATTACCCTCGAAAACTAAAACTTTTGAAATAGGAAAAGAGCCTTTAATCACATTCTTTACCATTTGCAATCATAAAATTGTCTAATATCTTCATTTTTTTAACATACGTAGCTATAACCCTCGAAAACTAAAACTTTTGACATAGGAAAAGAGCCTTTAATCACATTCTTTACCATTTGCAATCATAAAATAGTCTAATATCTTCATTTTTTCGACATACGTAGCTTTTACCCTCGAAAACTAAAACTTTTGAAATAGGAAAAGAGCCTTTAATCACATTCTTTACAATTTGCAATCATAAAATAGTCTAATATCTTCATTTTTTGAACAGACATAGCTATTACCCTCGAAAACTAAAACTTTTGAAATAGGAAAAGAGCCTTTACTCACATTCTTTACCATTTGCAATCACAAAATAGTCTAATATCTTCATTTTTTCAACATACGTAGCTATTACCCTCGAAAACTAAAACTTTTGAAATAGGAAAAGAGCCTTTAATCACATTCTTTACCATTTGCAATCATAAAATAGTCTAATATCTTCATTTTTTCAACATACGTAGCTATTACCCTCGAAAACTAAAACTTTTGAAATAGGAAAAGAGCCTTTAATCACATTCTTTACCATGTGCAATCATAAAATAGTCTAATATCTTCATTTTTTCAACATACGTAGCTATTACCCTCGAAAACTAAAACTTTTGAAATGGGAAAAGAGCCTTTAATCACATTCTTTACCATGTGCAATCATAAAATTGTCTAATATCTTCATTTTTTCAACATACGTAGCTATTACCCTCGAAAACTAAAACTTTTGACAAAGGAAAAGAGCCTTTAATCACATTCTTTAACATTTGCAATCATAAAATAGTCTAATATCTTCATTTTTTCAACATACGTGGCTATTACCCTCGAAAACTAAAACTTTTGACATAGGAAAAAAATTCAAGATATATAGTCTAATATCTTCATTTTTTCAACATACGCAGCTATTACCCTCGAAAACTAAAACTTTTGAAATGGGAAAAGAGCCTTTAATCACATTCTTTACCATGTGCAATCATAAAATTGTCTAATATCTTCATTTTTCCAACATACGTAGCTATTACCCTCGAAAACTAAAACTTTTGACAAAGGAAAAGAGCCTTTAATCACATTCTTTAACATTTGCAATCATAAAATTGTCTAATATCTTCATTTTTTCCACAGACAAAGCTATTACCCTCGAAAACTAAAACTTTTGAAATAGGAAAAGAGCCTTTAATCACATTCTTTACCATTTGCAATCATAAAATTGTCTAATATCTTCATTTTTTTAACATACGTAGCTATAACCCTCGAAAACTAAAACTTTTGACATAGGAAAAGAGCCTTTAATCACATTCTTCACCATTTGCAATCATAAAATAGTCTAATATCTTCATTTTTTCAACATACGTAGCTTTTACCCTCGAAAACTAAAACTTTTGAAATAGGAAAAGAGCCTTTAATCACATTCTTTACAATTTGCAATCATAAAATAGTCTAATATCTTCATTTTTTGAACAGACATAGCTATTACCCTCGAAAACTAAAACTTTTGAAATAGGAAAAGAGCCTTTACTCACATTCTTTACCATTTGCAATCACAAAATAGTCTAATATCTTCATTTTTTCAACATACGTAGCTATTACCCTCGAAAACTAAAACTTTTGAAATAGGAAAAGAGCCTTTAATCACATTTTTTACCATGTGCAATCATAAAATAGTCTAATATCTTCATTTTTTCCACATACCTAGCTATTACCCTCAAAAACTAAAACTTTTGAAATAGGAAAAGAGCCTTTAATCACATTCTTTACCATTTGCAATCATAAAATAGTCAAATATCTTCATTATTTCAACATACGTAGCTATTACCCTCGAAAACTAAAACTTTTGACATAGGAAAAGAGCCATTAATCACATTCTTTACCATTTGCAATCATAAAATAGTCTAATATCTTCATTTTTTTTAACATACGTAGCTATTACCCTCGAAAACTAAAACTTTTGACATAGAAAAAGAGCCTTTAATCACATTCTTTACAATTTACAATCATAAAATAGTCTAATATCTTCATTTTTTCAACATACATAGGTCTTACCCTCGAAAACTAAAACTTTTGAAATAGGAAAAGAGCCTTTAATCACATTCTTTACCATTTGCAATCATAAAATAGTCTAATATCTTCATTTTTTCAAAATACGTAACTATTACCCTCGAAAACTAAAACTTTTGACATAGGAAAAGAGCCATTAATCACATTCTTTACCATTTGCAATCATAAAATAGTCTAATATCTTCATTTTTTCCACAGACATAGCTATTACCCTCAAAAACTAAAACTTTTGAAATAGGAAAAGAGCCATTAATCACATTCTTTACCATTTGCAATCATAAAATAGTCTAATATCTTCATTTTTTTTAACATACGTAGTTATTACCCTCGAAAACTAAAACTTTTGACATAGAAAAAGAGCCTTTAATCACATTCTTTACAATTTACAATCATAAAATAGTCTAATATCTTCATTTTTTCAACATACTGAGGTCTTACCCTTGAAAACTAAAACTTTTGAAATAGGAAAAGAGCCTTTAATCACATTCTTTACCATGTGCAATCATAAAATAGTCTAATATCTTAATTTTTTCAACATACGTAGCAATTACCCTCGAAAACTAAAACTTTTGACATAGGAAAAGAGCCTTTAATCACATTCTTTACCATGTGCAATCATAAAATTGTCTAATATCTTCATTTTTTCCACAGACATAGCTATTACCCTCAAAAACTAAAACTTTTGAAATAGGAAAAGAGCCTTTAATCACATTCTTTACCATTTGCAATCATAAAATAGTCTAATATCTTCATTTTTTCAACATACGTAGCTATTACCCTCGAAAACTAAAACTTTTGAAATAGGAAAAGAGCCTTTAATCACATTCTTTACCATTTGTAATCATAAAATAGTATAATATCTTCATTTTTTCAACATACGTACCTATTACCCTCGAAAACTAAAACTTTTGACATAGGAAAAGAGCCTTAATCACATTCTTTACCAGGTGCAATCATAAAATAGTCTAATATCTTCATTTTTTCAACATACGTAGCTATTACCCTCGAAAACTAAAACTTTTGACATAGGAAAAGAGCCATTAATCACATTCTTTACCATGTGCAATCATATAATAGTCTAATATCTTCATTTTTTCAACATACGTAGCTATTACCCTCGAAAACTAAAACTTTTGACATAGGAATAGAGCCTTTAATCACATTCTTTACCAGGTGCAATCATAAAATTGTCTAATATCTTCATTTTCTCAATATACGTAGCTATAACCCTCGAAAACTAAAACTTTTGAAATAGGAAAAGAGCCTTTAATCACATTCTTTACCATTTGCAATCATAAAATAGTCTAATATCTTCATTTTTTCAACATACGTAGCTATTACCCTCGAAAACTAAAACTTTTGACATAGGAAAAGAGCCTTTAATCACATTCTTTACCATTTGCAATCATAAAATAGTCTAATATCTTCATTTTTTCAACATACGTAGCTATTACCCTCGAAAACTAAAACTTTTGAAATAGGAAAAGAGCCTTTAATCACATTCTTTACCATGTGCAATCATAAAATAGTCTAATATCTTCATTTTTTCAACATACGTAGCTATTACCCTCGAAAACTAAAACTTTTGAAATGGGAAAAGAGCCTTTAATCACATTCTTTACCATGTGCAATCATAAAATTGTCTAATATCTTCATTTTTTCAACATACGTAGCTATTACCCTCGAAAACTAAAACTTTTGACAAAGGAAAAGAGCCTTTAATCACATTCTTTAACATTTGCAATCATAAAATAGTCTAATATCTTCATATTTTCAACATACGTGGCTATTACCCTCGAAAACTAAAACTTTTGACATAGGAAAAAAATTCAAGATATATAGTCTAATATCTTCATTTTTCCAACATACGTAGCTATTACCCTCGAAAACTAAAACTTTTGACAAAGGAAAAGAGCCTTTAATCACATTCTTTAACATTTGCAATCATAAAATTGTCTAATATCTTCATTTTTTCCACAGACAAAGCTATTACCCTCGAAAACTAAAACTTTTGAAATAGGAAAAGAGCCTTTAATCACATTCTTTACCATTTGCAATCATAAAATTGTCTAATATCTTCATTTTTTTAACATACGTAGCTATTACCCTCGAAAACTAAAACTTTTGACATAGGAAAAGAGCCTTTAATCACATTCTTTACCATTTGCAATCATAAAATAGTCTAATATCTTCATTTTTCAACATACGTAGCTTTTACCCTCGAAAACTAAAACTTTTGAAATAGGAAAAGAGCCTTTAATCACATTCTTTACAATTTGGAAATCATAAAATAGTCTAATATCTTCATTTTTTGAACAGACATAGCCATTACCCTCGAAAACTAAAACTTTTGAAATAGGAAAAGAGCCTTTAATCACATTCCTTACCATTTGCAATCACAAAATAGTCTAATATCTTCATTTTTTCAACATACGTAGCTATTACCCTCGAAAACTAAAACTTTTGAAATAGGAAAAGAGCCTTTAATCACATTTTTTACCATGTGCAATCATAAAATAGTCTAATATCTTCATTTTTTCCACAGACCTAGCTATTACCCTCAAAAACTAAAACTTTTGAAATAGGAAAAGAGCCTTTAATCACATTCTTTACCATTTGCAATCATAAAATAGTCTAATATCTTCATTTTTTCAACATACGTAGCTATTACCCTCGAAAACTAAAACTTTTGACATAGGAAAAGAGCCATTAATCACATTCTTTACCATTTGCAATCATAAAATAGTCTAATATCTTCATTTTTTTAACATACGTAGCTATTACCCTCGAAAACTAAAACTTTTGACATAGAAAAAGAGCCTTTAATCACATTCTTTACAATTTACAATCATAAAATAGTCTAATATCTTCATTTTTTCAACATACATAGGTCTTACCCTCGAAAACTAAAACTTTTGAAATAGGAAAAGAGCCTTTAATCACATTCTTTACCATTTGCAATCATAAAATAGTCTAATATCTTCATTTTTTCAAAATACGTAACTATTACCCTCGAAAACTAAAACTTTTGACATAGGAAAAGAGCCATTAATCACATTCTTTACCATTTGCAATCATAAAATAGTCTAATATCTTCATTTTTTCCACATACATAGCTATTACCCTCAAAAACTAAAACTTTTGAAATAGGAAAAGAGCCATTAATCACATTCTTTACCATTTGCAATCATAAAATAGTCTAATATCTTCATTTTTTTTAACATACGTAGCTATTACCCTCGAAAACTAAAACTTTTGACATAGAAAAAGAGCCTTTAATCACACTCTTTACAATTTACAATCATAAAATAGTCTAATATCTTCATTTTTTCAACATACTGAGGTCTTACCCTCGAAAACTAAAACTTTTGAAATAGGAAAAGAGCCTTTAATCACATTCTTTACCATTTGCAATCATAAAATAGTCTAATATCTTCATTTTTTCAACATACGTAGCTATTACCCTCGAAAACTAAAACTTTTGACATAGGAAAAGAGCCTTTAATCACATTCTTTACCATGTGCAATCATAAAATTGTCTAATATCTTCATTTTTCTAACATACTTAGCTATTACCCTTGAAAAATAAAACTTTTGAAATAGGAAAAGAGCCTTTAATCACATTCTTTACCATGTGCAATCATAAAATAGTCTAATATCTTAATTTTTTCAACATACGTAGCAATTACCCTCGAAAACTAAAACTTTTGACATAGGAAAAGAGCCTTTAATCACATTCTTTACCATGTGCAATCATAAAATTGTCTAATATCTTCATTTTTTCAACATACGTAGCTATTACACTCGAAAACTAAAACTTTTGAAATAGGAAAAGAGCCTTTAATCACATTCTTTACCATGTGCAATCATAAAATAGTCTAATATCTTCATTTTTTCAACATATGTAGCTATTACCCTCGAAAACTTAAACTTTTGACATAGGAAAAGAGCCTTTAATCACATTCTTTACCATTTGCAATCATAAAATAGTCTAATATCTTCATTTTTTCAACATACGGAGCTATTACCCTCGAAAACTAAAACTTTTGACATAGGAAAAGTGCCTTTAATCACATTCTTTAACATTTGCAATCATAAAATAGTCTAATATCTTCATTTTTTCAACATACGTAGCTATTATCCTCGAAAACTAAAACTTTTGACATAGGAAAAGAGCCTTTAATCACATTCTTTACCATTTGCAATCATAAAATAGTCTAATATCTTCATTTTTTCAACATACGTAGCTATTACCCTCGAAAACTAAAACTTTTGACATAGGAAAAGAGCCTTTAATCATATTCTTTACCATGTGCAATCATAAAATTGTCTAATATCTTCATTTTTTCCACAGACAAAGCTATTACCCTCGAAAATTAAAACTTTTGAAATAGGAAAAGAGCCTTTAATCACATTCTTTACCATTTGCAATCATAAAATAGTCTAATATCTTCATTTTTTCAACATACGTAGCTATTACCCTCGAAAACTAAAACTTTTGAAATAGGAAAAGAGCCTTTAATCACATTCTTTACCATGTGCAATCATAAAATAGTCTAATATCTTCATTTTTTCAACATATGTAGCTATTACCCTCGAAAACTAAAACTTTTGACATAGGAAAAGAGCCTTTAATCACATTCTTTACCATTTGCAATCATAAAATAGTCTAATATCTTCATTTTTTCAACATACGGAGCTATTACCCTCGAAAACTAAAACTTTTGACATAGGAAAGGTGCCTTTAATCACATTCTTTAACATTTGCAATCATAAAATAGTCTAATATCTTCATTTTTTCAACATACGTAGCTATTATCCTCGAAAACTAAAACTTTTGACATAGGAAAAGAGCCTTTAATCACATTCTTTACCATTTGCAATCATAAAATAGTCTAATATCTTCATTTTTTCAACATACGGAGCTATTACCCTCGAAAACTAAAACTTTTGACATAGGAAAGGTGCCTTTAATCACATTCTTTACCATTTGCAATCATAAAATAGTCTAATATCTTCATTTTTTCAAAATACGTAACTATTACCCTCGAAAACTAAAACTTTTGACATAGGAAAAGAGCCATTAATCACATTCTTTACCATTTGCAATCATAAAATAGTCTAATATCTTCATTTTTTCCACAGACATAGCTATTACCCTCAAAAACTAAAACTTTTGAAATAGGAAAAGAGCCATTAATCACATTCTTTACCATTTGCAATCATAAAATAGTCTAATATCTTCATTTTTTTTAACATACGTAGCTATTACCCTCGAAAACTAAAACTTTTGACATAGAAAAAGAGCCTTTAATCACATTCTTTACAATTTACAATCATAAAATAGTCTAATATCTTCATTTTTTCAACATACTGAGGTCTTACCCTCGAAAACTAAAACTTTTGAAATAGGAAAAGAGCCTTTAATCACATTCTTTACCATTTGCAATCATAAAATAGTTTAATATCTTCATTTTTTCAACATACGTAGCTATTACCCTCGAAAACTAAAACTTTTGACATAGGAAAAGAGCCTTTAATCACATTCTTTACCATGTGCAATCATAAAATTGTCTAATATCTTCATTTTTCTAACATACTTAGCTATTACCCTTGAAAAATAAAACTTTTGAAATAGGAAAAGAGCCTTTAATCACATTCTTTACCATGTGCAATCATAAAATAGTCTAATATCTTAATTTTTTCAACATACGTAGCAATTACCCTCGAAAACTAAAACTTTTGACATAGGAAAAGAGCCATTAATCACATTCTTTACCATGTGCAATCATAAAATTGTCTAATATCTTCATTTTTTCAACATACGTAGCTATTACACTCGAAAACTAAAACTTTTGAAATAGGAAAAGAGCCTTTAATCACATTCTTTACCATGTGCAATCATAAAATAGTCTAATATCTTCATTTTTTCAACATATGTAGCTATTACCCTCGAAAACTTAAACTTTTGACATAGGAAAAGAGCCTTTAATCACATTCTTTACCATTTGCAATCATAAAATAGTCTAATATCTTCATTTTTTCAACATACGGAGCTATTACCCTCGAAAACTAAAACTTTTGACATAGGAAAAGTGCCTTTAATCACATTCTTTAACATTTGCAATCATAAAATAGTCTAATATCTTCATTTTTTCAACATACGTAGCTATTATCCTCGAAAACTAAAACTTTTGACATAGGAAAAGAGCCTTTAATCACATTCTTTACCATTTGCAATCATAAAATAGTCTAATATCTTCATTTTTTCAACATACGTAGCTATTACCCTCGAAAACTAAAACTTTTGACATAGGAAAAGAGCCTTTAATCATTTTCTTTACCATGTGCAATCATAAAATTGTCTAATATCTTCATTTTTTCCACAGACAAAGCTATTACCCTCGAAAATTAAAACTTTTGAAATAGGAAAAGAGCCTTTAATCACATTCTTTACCATTTGCAATCATAAAATAGTCTAATATCTTCATTTTTTCAACATACGTAGCTATTACCCTCGAAAACTAAAACTTTTGAAATAGGAAAAGAGCCTTTAATCACATTCTTTACCATGTGCAATCATAAAATAGTCTAATATCTTCATTTTTTCAACATATGTAGCTATTACCCTCGAAAACTAAAACTTTTGACATAGGAAAAGAGCCTTTAATCACATTCTTTACCATTTGCAATCATAAAATAGTCTAATATCTTCATTTTTTCAACATACGGAGCTATTACCCTCAAAAACTAAAACTTTTGACATAGGAAAGGTGCCTTTAATCACATTCTTTAACATTTGCAATCATAAAATAGTCTAATATCTTCATTTTTTCAACATACGTAGCTATTATCCTCGAAAACTAAAACTTTTGACATAGGAAAAGAGCCTTTAATCACATTCTTTACCATTTGCAATCATAAAATAGTCTAATATCTTCATTTTTTCAACATACGTAGCTATTACCCTCGAAAACTAAAACTTTTGACATAGGAAAAGAGCCTTTAATCATATCCTTTACCATGTGCAATCATAAAATTGTCTAATATCTTCATTTTTTCCACAGACAAAGCTATTACCCTCGAAAATTAAAACTTTTGAAATAGGAAAAGAGCCTTTAATCACATTCTTTACCATTTGCAATCATAAAATAGTCTAATATCTTCATTTTTTCAACATACGTAGCTATTACCCTCGAAAACTAAAACTTTTGACATAGGAAAAGAGCCTTTAGTCACATTCTTTACCATGTGCAATCATAAAATAGTCTAATATCTTCATTTTTTCAACATACGTAGCTATTACCCTCGAAAACTAAAACTTTTGACATAGGAAAAGAGCCTTTAATCACATTCTTTACCATTTGCAATCATAAAATAGTCTAATATCTTCATTTTTTCAACATACGTAGCTATTACCCTCGAAAACTAAAACTTTTGACCTAGGAAAAGAGCCTTTAATCACATTCTTTACCATTTGCAATCATAAAATAGTCTAATATCTTCATTTTTTCAACATACGTAGCTATTACCCTCGAAAACTAAAACTTTTGACATAGGAAAAGAGCCTTTAATCACATTCTTTACCATGTGCAATCATAAAATTTGTTTAATATCTTCATTTTTTCAACATACGTAGCTATTACCCTCGAAAACTAAAACTTTTGACACAGGAAAAGAGCCTTTAATCACATTCTTTACCATGTGCAATCATAAAATAGTCTAATAACTTCATTTTTTCAACATACGTAGCTATTACCCTCGAAAACTAAAACTTTTGAAATAGGAAAAGAGCCTTTAACCACATTCTTTACCATGTGCAATCATAAAATAGTCTAATATCTTCATTTTTTCCACAGACATAACTATTACCCTCAAAAACTAAAACTGTTGAAATAGAAAAAGAGCCTTTAATCACATTCTTTACCATTTACAATCATAAAATAGTCTAATATCTTCATTTTGTCAACATACGTAGCTATTACCCTCGGAAACTAAAACTTTTGACATAGGAAAAGAGCCTTTAATCTCATTCTTTACCATTTGCAATCATAAAATAGTCTAATATCTTCATTTTTTGTCCCAATAATAAAAATACAGACTATTGTACCTGACATAAAATTCGTACGGGGACTTGACTTGTTTATGGCTATTGAACCAAATTCTTGGGTTGATTACTGAAGGTTTAGCTGAATTCTTTCAAGAATGGCCTCAGGAGATGTTACAATTATTTACGGTCCAGTCTCATTAAGAGAAAATTTTCGTGACCATTGTTTTCCATAGTATCTTTAATCAGAGCAAATGTATGAAAACACTTACATTGAATTGCACTTACTATATCATCTATAGACCTGTTTGTGATTCAAGGTCTCTTATAACTTTAATAAAGCAAATATATCTGAGTGAACCGAAATTTTTACTCTCGGCATACAATCAAGCTACTAATAAGCCTTATGGGTATATTCTATTGGATCTTAATCCAAACATGGCTGAAGATTTATGTGTGGTCACGGATATTTTTGATAATGAAATTACTGAATATCTACCCGTGAAGTTCAATAGTCGCCATCATGATACTAATGAAGCTCCATGAAAACAAACATTTATTTTTCGTCCTAGGAAGTTCAAAACCATCGCTAAAAATGAATCGCTAAAGTTAGACTCTTTGCCACAATTATACTTTTTACAATTAAAAGCTTTAGCATAAAGAGTGAGGGATTGCTGGAGGGGTTAACCCATTTCATATACGGAGTAATTTCTGTTCGTTTTTAGTTATAATGTCGCTCCTTAATTTCAGCTAAAAAAAATTAGTTTTTTTTATTTAATTTCTGTTATTGTTAGAAACAGCCGCTTATTTGCTTTTTTTAGTATAATGAAGGAATATCATCCACTCCTTTCATTGCTATAATATACTTGTGTAAGCGTTTAGGCTGATATTTCCCAGACGGGGGCAGCTGGTATAAAAGCAAGTCTTTTCGTCTGAGTATGCTTGATACCAATCCTAATGTATTTATGATGTGCCTGAATGCATTAATTTAGCAGACAACGGGATTCGTCCTATCCTATGTAATAGCAACTGTCGGGCAGATAGAGAGTTATAGTACCTCAAATTGGATGGTAGAATAGAATTTCAGACTCACCAGTATTTAATTATATAATCTGTTTTAGAATGATGAGACAGGTTCGAGATCTTATGTAAGACTAATAAAATTTCTAGTCTAATAGCTGTTTTACAAACACACCACAGGGACAATGGATTTATTCAGCTCCCCGTCAAAATAGTAGAAGATGACGTTTCTATTTTCCAGGAAATAACAGGGATCCTTCGTTCCATAAAACTAATAGTCTCTATAACGGTTCTTCATGTATAAAATGGCTGCAAATTTGATAGCAAGAAATGGCAGACAAGCTTGAACATATTTAGATGATATAAGGACCACGCCCTTACTTGAGGGGTGGTCTCCTGAAGGTTTTTAAAAGCAAATCATGATTCGGCAGGGTTCTTTTAGGTTTTTAAAAGAATATTCTTGAAAATCCTGAAGTAAAGAAGGCCCTGAAGGTTAATTAAAGACAATCTATTACTGAACAGATACCTGCATCTTATAACCCCCCCCCCTATGACGTAACAATCAAACCCTATTAAGTAACATGCAAGCCATATTACGTGAGAACCGAAAATAACCTGATTTGGTAGGGTCAAGTAGGTTTTTTAAAAAATTAAAGAAACTATTAGTTAAAACCGAATAAATCCAAGGGTAAAAAGCCCCAGGAGGTTTTTCGCAAACCCCTATGTTTTTTTAGCATAAGAACCGTAGAAAATATATTCCCTCTTTCGTAACATGCACCTTTATCTCTTAGGAAATTAGAAACACCAGCGTTTCGAGTCGCCGTTAAGCTTAAATCATTAAAGAAAGAAAGGAATAGTGTCTATGGGTGTTGTAGAAGGTATGATAGCGTCAATACAAACATACTGTATTTGGAGTTAAAATTTAAACCTTATAAATCACTTCATCAACCACTCCTGAATTTTGAGCTAATGCAGAGTTCCCTCTACCCTCAAAAAAGGAATCAGGTATTCGGAAATACCGCAAAAAATTAGCATTTACAAATATTGACGGGTTGTTTTTGTTTTTACAACCGTATAAGGCTGTTAAAGAGAGAGAAAATATCGCGATACAGAACAGTGGCCAGTAGAAAGAAATAACGACGTGGATATGCCGTCTGTATGAAAAACAAAAACAGAACAATGGCCAGTAGAAAGAAATAACGACGTGGATATGCCACCTGTATGAAAAGAGACGTCTTCGACGCTGAAACAACAAAAAAAACTAAAATAACTCCAAAACAAATAAAATCCAAAATGAATAGAAGAAAACAACAAATATAAATATCTACAATTGTTGCTACTATGACTGAGCGTCACAGAAGCTAAACCAAAGCAACTTTGATACTCTCACTGAAACAACTGTATTAGCTGCTTCATCATTCAGTTTCAGTAGTGACAGTTGTAGATACTGATATTTGCTGTTTTTATTTATTGATTTTGGATTTTATTTGTTTTTGGATCATTTTAGTTTATACCTTTGTTTCCTCAATGTTGAAGACACCTTGTTTCATGCAGGCAAAATATCCCCGTCGTTATATCTTTCTACTGGAAATTGTTCGGTTATTTACAGGGCCTCTGTATCTAACAGAGCAATGAGCTGTAAACGACAGAACAATGTAACTAACAGAACAATTACCCTCTCCTGAAAGCTTGGCTTGATTCTAGGTGGGAGCAAAGGTGGAAACTAAGCTTGTAAATTGCCACGGCGGTGGTGGCTTTGCAAGCAAGGATGCTCCCCCTTTCATCACTAGGCAGTAGAGCGGAACCCACCAGCACACCTCATAGTGGTGAGAGGGCTAAACGTCCCCTAGCTTCACACCAAGCGAAGTGACGGCTAACGTGCTTTGGGTGACCCGTAGGACTGGGGCCCTTGCGGCTAATCATACCCAAGAAACATCCAGAATTTATGTCGAATATGTCTAATATGAGAGCAAATTTGGCTACAGTATTTCCGGCTTTAAGCGATGCGTCGAGGCTGGCGACCTCCTCGAAAACTGAGCTAGCTACCCAAGAAACATCCAGAATTATGTCGAATATATCTAATATGAGAGCGAATTCAGATATGGCATTCCTGGCTTTAAGCGATGCGTCGAGGCTGGCGGCCTCGTCAAAAAGGGAGCTAGGCACCATCTTATCAAAGAGACAAGGCCTCTATATCAGCTGCTGGAACCTCTGTTCCATCAAATATTCACAATCGTAAGCCTTCGTAGTTGAAATATTTTAACTATACAACTTAGAGATATTCTATGTTTCAGAGACAAGGTTGAATTGACGAATGTCAATTGACCTAATAGCCCTTTCGGGTAAAAAAGCCATTCTCTTCAATTCTTGCCTAATGGATGGATACAGTCTCGTATGAGTGAGAATAAGCATTACGCCCAAGACCACATCGGGACTCATGGACTATAAAGCAGTGTCTGACAGAATTGTGATGGCTGTTTAAAAGGTCTGAGTAATAACCTGACAATACTATCTTATACGCCCCTATTCGTGACGCCCCTGACCACTTGAAAGACAAATTCTATGCCGATCTCCAACTGACTCAGAACAAAGTTCTTCGCAAGGACATCCTCGTGATCGATGGTGACTTCAATGCCAGGATTGGCACGAGACTACACTATTCTGAATGGGTCATTGGCAACTACGGTTTGGGCGACCGATGTATTAACGGAGTTAGACTTCTCATATTTACTTCGCTGAATAATCTCAGTGTGGCTAATACATGGTTTAAACCGTGCCACACTACTACTTGGAGATCCCGAGATGGTCGAACCCGCACCCAAATTGACTATTTACTCGTATTCTCGTTGCTGGAAGTCAATGATTAAAGACTTGAGAGCATAAAGAGGGGCGGAAACTGGATCAAATAGTGGATCTGACCATTTTTACTAAAATCAAAAGCTAGATCCAGACTCAGTTCAAAAAAAAAATATCTGTATCTAGACGCATTCTAGACATAGAGAAACTCAAACTCGCTGAAATTAAAGAGACCTTTATGCTCGAACTCACAAACCGTTTTACGGCGTTGCAATGATCGAGAATTTAAGAGCAATCAAGTAATTTCTGAGACTGAGACAAGAGCCATGACCGAGCAAGAAAATTTTAACCCATCGCTAAATATAGAAAAGCGCTGGAACAAGTTCCAAAATCAAGTGAAAGAAGCAGCTACAGAAATTCTCGGAGTAAGGGACAAAAAACTCAAAATATGGATTCCACAGAAGACAATAAAACTCTCTTTAAGGAAGAAAAAAATGACCGATAGACACTTTGTTTCTTATAAAAAACTCCGCAAAGATTGTCACAAATCTGCTAAGGCAGATAAGCAAGCAAATTGATCTAATGTAGCATGTGAAATAGAAAAAGCTGCTACACGAGATGATTCACGGAAACTCTACCAGCTCCTAGGTGATTCAACCGGGGAAAAGAAGCAAAGATCTACCCCCAAGCTATCCAAATCCTCACACCTAACCCAAGCTATCCTAACCCAAGCTATCCTAATCCTCACACTATCCGTGTGTGAGGATTGCAATATCGTCATGGATAATAGAAGAAATTATCCATGCTAACAGACTATTGAAAAATAAAAAAAGCCCTGGCATTGATGAATCACCAGATGAACTTCTCCAGGCCCTTTCAGAAGCGGCTATCGATGAGCTACACAACTTACTTACAGATTTCTGGGTCAATGAATACATTCCCGAAGAGTGGAGGACCTCTGTAATAATTCCTGTATTTAAGAAAGGGGATCGATCTGATTATACAAATTATAGAGGAATTTCATTGATACCGATTTCTGCAAAAGTTTTAACTATAATAGTATTAAATAAGTTCAGAAATATATGGAACGGTTTCACAATGCCAAATCAAGTAGGATTTAGAAGTGGTATGGGTTGCTGCGATCACATTATAGCCTGAGACAGATCCTGGAACACCGCCTTATACACCAGCAGGAAACAATACAAGTCTTTATAGACTTTGTAACGGCATTTGACTCGGTGAAAAGAAACGCTATCTGGGATGCAATGAGGGATGATGGAGTGCCAGAAAAAATTGTCCGTTTAATTAAGGCTTATTATGAGGGAACTAGGGCATTTGTAAGAGCAGACGGAGAACTCTCTAAAGGACTATCAATGGACGAAGGAGTGCGACAGGGTTCTGCCCTATCGCCCATTTTATTTAACTTTGTCATCGACCTGATCATGAAGACCCTTGACAAATATAAAGGTGTGGCAATCAGTCCAACACTATCAATAACAGACCTTGATTACACCGATGATGTATATATCTTGGCTGAGTGTGTAACAGAAGCACAGCTCATGATAGACGACATTGCTGCTATATCCCTTGCTACCGGACTAAAGATCAGCCAAACGAATACAAAATCAGTGCGCACTTCTGGGCTGAAACTCTGATCACATTAAATGGCGTCCCAATCAAGGAGGTCCAGAATTTTAAATATCTAGGTTCCCTAATAAATCTTAAGGGCGAAGCTCTAAACAAAATACAAAGCCGCATCTTCACAGCCTGAGCAGGATTAATTCAGCTTCGGAAGTGTCTCTGGTTACGAAATGAAATCTCCCTTCGAACAAAGCTCCGGATATATAACGCGTTGGTCCTCTCTGTACTTCTTTATGGCTGCGAAACGTAGAACCTCAGAGCTGGGGAAGCTAATGACCTGAACGTCTTACTCCACAAGTGTCTGCGCTGTATTCTTGGCCTGCGTCTCTGTGACCACGTCTCTAATAATGTCATCAGAAGAAGATTTGGTCATATACCACTTGTCTCAGATGTTGTCAAAGCGAGACGTCTATAGTGGCTCGGATATACACTGTGCCGACCGGATGACTCGTTCAGCAAACAGTGCTTGAAATGCCAACCCCTTACGCACTGGAGGAAGAAGCTTGGAGGACAGAAAAAGACGTGGTTATCGACAGTTAGAGCAGACCTCGAGCCAATGGGATGTTTCAAGAAGAACGGTCATCGCTGGAATAAGACAATGGATTCAGTTGATCGAGCCAGTCGCACTCTAAGGAGAACGATGGAGGGAAACTTGTCGGCAATTTGTGAATGCCTTCATGGGCCTGGACAAGGATTGAACGTGACCCAAGTAGAAATACAAGTACAAATAGTTACAGGGCTCGCTGAAACAACTGTATTAGCTTCTTCATCACTCAGTAACAGCAGCAACAGCTGTGGATACTGATAATTGCTGTTTTTATTTATTGATTGGGATTTTATTTGTTTTTAGATTATTTTAGTTTATACCTTTGTGTCCTCAATGTTGAAGACACCTCATTTCATACAGGCACAACATCCCCGTCATCATTTCCTTCTACTGGCCATTGTTCAATTAGTTTTTATCGTGAAATTGTATTCTTTTTTTAACAGCCATATACAAACTTAATTATTTAGGAGCAACGTTGATTCTGTATCGTCTAATTTTCTTCTAGACAAAAGTTAGAGGGAAATACTGCCGTTAATGTCACGTCGTTGCCACAGTTCGAAATGATATTAATGAGTTTTATTCAGTTCATAAATCCTTTCCATCAAATTCCCCTTTTACTAAGGATATATCTATCTATCTATCTATATATATAAAAATAAGTTGTCTGTCTGTTACACTTTGTCTGTTACGCTAGATTATATCTTCTACATATATAAAAGAAAACAAACTAGAATGTAAAACTGGAAATTGCATAAATATTTCGAAATATTTTGACAATAGATTAAAGTAATTCGAAAAAAGAAAAATGGTAAAAAACTAAAAAAAACTAAAAAGAAAGAAACTAAAAAAAGCTAACAAACTAAAAAAAAGAAAAAACTACAAAAACCTGGAAATGCACAAATATTTCAATATATTTTGATAATAGATTAAAGTAAATCCAGATATAAACAGATACCCCAAATTTGAGGTTTAATATAAATTGTTGGAGCTATAGCATGCTTGGCACGTAAAGATTTTTCCAAGTGTCAATGTTAGAATGAACATTGACAAATTGAAGAAAACAAATCAACAAAAAGAAAAAACTAAAAAAAAGAAAAAACTAAAAAAGAAAAAAAAACTAAAGAAGAAACTGTATATATATATATATATATACATAAATAATTTGTATATATGAATGTTTGTTTATTTGTGGGTTTGCATTTGACGTCATTATAAATATATAAGGCTTTGTATATGACGTCATTATAAGATGACACTACAGACCGGGACGCCAGGACACAAATGACGACCGGTACACAGGGAATATAAATGACGACTGGGACACTCAAAGAGAAATTACAAACCGGGACACCGGTACACAAATGACGACCGGGACACCGGGACAAAGGGAGCATAAATGACGACCGGGACACTCAAAGAGAGATTACAGGCTGGGATACGGGGACACAAATGACGACCGGGACAAATGGAATATAAATGACGACCAGGAAAAGGGACACAACTACAACGGGGACGCCGGGGGCACAGGGGGATATATAAATGACGACGGGGACACAGAGAATGTTAGATTAGCAATCACCATCAACAAAGCTCAAGGGCACTCGTTAGAAAAATGTGGTATAGATCTGAAACAGATTGTTTTCCCATGGACAATTATTATGTTGCATGTTCAAGAGTTGGTAAACCTGACAATCTATTTATATGGACAGACAATGGGACAGCAAAGAATGTTGTATATTTGCAAGTTTTACACAGGTATATATAAATATATATATATATATATATATATATATATATATATATATATATATATATATATATATATATATATATATATATATATATATATATATATATATATATATATATATATATATATAGTTGGAGGAACCACAACAACAGTTTGAAAATAGGCTTCCGGCTGATAGAGAAAATTAGAAAAGAAAGCGTACCGAGGAATCACAAGAACAGCAAGGAAACAGGCTTGAGGCTGATAGAGAAAGAAAGAACAGAAAGCGTGCCGAGGAACTACCAGAGCAACATGAAACCAGACTTGCTGCTAAAAGATAAAGTGAAAAAAGACGGCGTTGCGAGGAGTCACAAGAACAGCAAGAAATCGGGCTTGCTGCTAATAGAGAAAGTGAAAAAAGAAGGCATGCCGAGGAGCTACCAGAGCAACATGAAACCAGACTTGCTGCTAAAAGATAAAGTGAAAAAAGACGGCGTTGCAAGGAGTCACAAGAACAGCAAGAAATCAGGCTTGCTGCTGATAGAGAAAGTAAGAAAAAAAAGCGTGCCGAGGAATCAGAGCAACCTGAAAGTTATCGCCTGGCATTCAGGTACAGCCCAGTCGATGATTTTAGCTTGAGTAGATGTGTTCAAATCGGGACTATGTCTAAAATTTGTCCCTATTGCAAGGCCTTGAAATTCAATAGTGAAACAATGGGAATATGTTGCGCCTCAGAAAAAGTTAAACTTCCTCTATTGGCTGCACCACCAGAGCCATTGAAGACTTTCCTTACTGGAACTACGTCAGAATCTAAGCGTTTCTTGTCAAAAATCAGAAAGTATAACTTATGTTTCCAAATGACGTCGTTTGGAGCCCAAATCTAAAATCCAGATCAATTTATGTCTACTTTTAGAGTAAAAGGGCCATTTTATCATAGAGAAGGGTCCCTTCTACCATTCTCAGGCGAGAATCATAAATTTTTACAATTGTACTTCATCAGTGATAGAAATTCTGAATTGAATACACGTTGTGAAATTTCTCCCAAAGTTGAAAGGACAATCGTTTCCCAATTGCAACATCTTTTCCACGAAAATAATAATTTAGTGCGTCTGTTCAAAACAGCCATCGATTTGATGCCTACTGATACGCATAAAATTGTTATTTCCGCTGACAAAACGCCTCCTGGCCAACGTGTGCGTAGATAAAATGCTCCAACTATCGACGAAGTGGCAATCGTTATGGTCGGTGATCAGTTTTTACCTCGAGATATAATTCTTCATAAGCGAAACGCTCAGTTGTTAAGAATTGCTGAAACTCATCGATGCTACGATGCCCTACAATATCCTATAATTTTTTGGGATGGAGCCGACGGCTATCACTTTAATATTAAATTGAGGAATCCAGCCACTAACAAAGAAATGAATAAGAAATGCAGTGCAATGTATTATTATTCCTATAGACTAATGATTCGACAGGATGAAGAAAATTGTATTTTAAAATGCCGTGAATTGTTTCACCAATACGTCGTTGATATGTATGCTAAAATTGAATCAGAACGTTTGCTATATATCCGCCTGAATCAGACCAAGCTCCACTCTGAACAATACATTCATTTGCGAGATGCAGTTATAAATGACGGTAATACCACAAACATTGGAAGATTAACAATTTTATCTTCGTCATATGCTGGCAGTCCCCGTCATATGCATGAATATGCTCAAGATGCTATTGCGTATGTTCGTCTCTATGGCCGTCCAGATTTATTTATTACATTTACATGTAATCAATCTTGAAACGAGATACTGCAGCTTTTACTTCAAGGACAATCGGTGGTTCATAGGCATGACATTACGGCCCGTGTCTTCCGGCAAAAGTTGAAATCACTGATAAACTACATAGTAAAACTCGAAGT
Organism: Artemia franciscana; assembly: GCF_032884065.1. Classification (NCBI taxonomy): domain Eukaryota; kingdom Metazoa; phylum Arthropoda; class Branchiopoda; order Anostraca; family Artemiidae; genus Artemia; species Artemia franciscana. The sequence continues at coordinate 28,431,559 of NC_088878.1, read as the reverse complement.
GTTTGGGTCAGTGCGATGCTGGATGTACTCAGTGGAATGGCAAAAACGAGGTTTGCCACACGCACATATACTAATCTGGCTACATTAAAAAATTATTTCGAACGAAATTGATGATGTGATTTCCGCTGAAATACCTGATGAAAATGTCGATAAGGGGTTACATGATATTATTGTAAAAAATATGATACATGGACCTTGTGGTGCACTGAACAAAAATTCACCATGCATGGCCAAAGGAAGGTGCACAAAGCAATATCCTCGACTTTTAGTATCCAACACAATTACTGGCAATGATGGTTACCCACAATATAGAAGAAGATCTACTGAAGATGGTGGTAAAACAGCAATAATAAAGAAGCGTAACGGTACCACCATCGAAGTAGATAACCAGTGGGTTGTTCCATATTCCCCGTTTTTATCAAAAACATTTAATGCAAACATAAATGTTGAACACTGTAACTCCGTAAAGGCAATCAAATACATATGTAAATATGTAAAAAAAAGGCAGTGACATAGCAGTTTTTGGCTTGCGCCCGAAATCAAAGATATCGACGAAATCGTACAATATCAGGCTGGAAGATACATAAGCAGTAATGAAGCTGTTTGGCGAATTCTTTCATTTCCGATACATGAACGTAGTCCAGCTGTTGTTCACTTAGCGGTACATTTACAGAATGGTCAACGTGTTTATTTCTCGGAAACCAACGTGCAACAAAGAACCCTGAATCCACCGGATACAAAGTTAACCGCTTACTTTTCGCTTTGCAAAAATGATTCTTTTGCAAAAAACTGCTGTATACTGAAGTGCCTTCGTATTACACGTGGAGTACTAAAAATAAAGTATTTGAATGTCGAAAACAGGGTAAGTCAGTCGACAGCCAACCTACCATCTTCAAAGATACCACGATAGGAAGACTCTACACCGTTCACCCCAATCAACATGAATGCTTCTTTCTACGCCTGCTTTTGGTGAATGTATCTGGTCCGACATCCTTTGAGTATTTGAGAACTGTAAATGGTACTATACATGACACTTACCGTAGTGCATGCCAAGCTCTGAATTTATTGGAGAATGACCAACACTGGGATAACTGCATCAATGACGCATGCGAAACGTCAACACAAAGTCAAATTCGCGCATTGTTTGGCATCATTTTAACAACTTGCTCTCCATCAGCTCCTAGAGAGCTATGGGAAAAATATTAGTCAAAAATGTCCGAAGATATACTCCATCGAAAACAGTTAGAGACATCAGATATGACTTTTGATTTTACATCAGAAATTTATAACTACACTTTAGTTATTATAGAAGATTTGTGCGTACGTATGGCAAGCAAACCTCTTCAGGATTTGGGAATGCCTTCACCTAACCGTATCGCTGCTGTTTCGACATTTGTAGAATTGGATCGTGAACAAAGTTACTGTACGAGTGATCTATTGTCGTATGTACAAAATAACATTTCCAAGTTAACGTTGGAACAAAAAGACATTTATGATACGATAATGCATTGTGTCAATAACAACGTTGGAGAAATTTTCTTTTTGGATGCGCCAGGAGGTACTGGTAAAATGTTTGTGATAAAACTGATTCTGGCATCAATTCGATCAAAAAATGATATAGCGTTGGCAATTGCGTCGTCCGGAATAGCTGCAACATTGCTGCCTGGTGGAAGAACTGCTCATTCCGCTTTGAAATTTCCTCTGAATTTGCATTCTACAGAAACTCCCACGTGCAATATTTCCAAATCATCTGGGATGGGTAAAGTATTGCAGCAATGCAAACTTATTATTTGGGATGAGTGCACAATGGCACACAAAAAATCGCTCGAGGCTCTGGATCAATGCTTGAAAGATTTGCGAGGGAAGTCGAAACCCTTTGGCAGCACATTAACATTGCTTGCAAGAGATTTCAGGCAAACATTACCTATAATACCATGATCAACCCCTGCAGACGAAATGAATGCTTGCCTGAAAAATTCTAATTTATGGGCACACGTAAAAACATTAAAATTAACTACAAATATGCGTGTACGAATGCAAAACAATGACTCTGGTCAAAGATTTTCAGATCAATTGCTGGCAATTGGAAACGGAAAGCTCCCAGTAGACTCAATTTCAGGACGTATACAACTACCTGCTGATTTCTGTAATTTAGTGACGTTCAAAAATGAATTGATTGAAAAAGTATTTCCGAATATTCTAAACAATTACAAAAATAATAAATGGCTAAGTGAAAGAGCGATTCTTGCACCCAAAAATATAGACGTCCACGGAATCAACAATATTGTTTTGACCAAGATTTGAGACCAGGCAGTCCTTTACAAGTCAGTCGACACAGTTTTGGAACCAAATGAAGCGGTTAATTATCCATCTGAATTTTTAAATTCCGTGGATCTTTCAGGGTTTCCACCACACGTCCTACAACTAAAAATAGGCGTATCAATAATACTTTTAAGAAATATCAACCCACCAAAGCTTTGCAATGGCACGCGACTTGCCGTAAAAAAAACAATGGAAAACCTAATAGAGGCCACAATCTTGACAGGGCCTTTTGAGGGTGAGGCTGTTCTTATTCCTCGCATTCCCATGATTCCAACGGATCTGCCTTTTAAATTTAAGAGATTGCAATTCCCAATTCGATTAGCATTTGCAATCACCATTAACAAAGCTCAAAGTCAATCATTAGAAAAATGTGGTATAGATCTTAATACTGATTGTTTTTCCCATGGACAATTGTACGTTGCATGTTCGAGGGTCGGTAAACCTGACAATCTATTTATATGCAGCGACTATTTGACAGCGAAGAATGTTGTATATTCGCAAGTTTTACGCAGTTAATTTGTATTGTATCTATCTATCTATCTATCTATATAAAAACGAGTTGTGTGTATGCATGTTTGTTTGTTTGTAAGAAGAGCGTTTGCATATGACGTCATTATTAGTACATAAGGCTTTGTATATGCACAGACAATGGGAAAGCCAAGAATGTTGTCTATTCGCAAGTTTTATGTAGTTTGAAACACATATATAAATCTATCTATATTCACAGGTGGGACACAGGGACACAACTACAATGGCGCGTAACTAATATGGCGCGTAACGACTTACGCGGGCAAGGGGGCTTTGGGGGGCACGAAGCGCCCCACCAACTAGGTGTTGGGGTGGCGCGAAGCGCCACCCCAACAGCTAGTATATATATATATATATATATATATATATATATATATATATATATATATATATATATATATATATACTAGCTGTTGGGGTGGCGCTTCGCGCCACCCCAACACCTAGTTGGTGGGGGCGTTTCGCGCCCCCCCCAAGCCCCCCCGCGCGCGTAAGTCGTTACGCGCCATAATAGTTACGCGCCATTGTAGTTGTGTCCCTATGTCCCACCTGTGAATATAGATATATATATATATATATATGGTTTTAACTACGTAAAACTTGCGAATATACAACATTCTTTGCTGTCCCATTGTCTTTGCATATAAATAGATTGTCAGGTTTACCGACTCTTGAACATGCACCATATAATGGTCCATGGGAAAACAATCTGTATTCAGATCTATACCTCATGATTCTAATGATTGCCCTTGAGCTTTGTTGATGGTGATTGCTAATCGACCATTCCCTGTCCCGGTGTCCCGGTCGTCATTTACATCCCCCTGTTTCCCCCGGTGTCCCCGTTGTAGTTGTGTTCCTGTGTCCCGGTCGTCATTTATATTCCCTGTGTCCCGGGTCCCGGTCATCATTTGTATCCCGGTGTCCCGGTCTGTATATACATTCGTTTTTTAGTTTTGTTTTTCTCCTTTATTTTTTTCCTTTTTTTTTCTTTTTTAGCTTATTTAGATTTTTAGATTTTTTAGTTTTTTTTATTAGTTTTTAGTTTTTATTTCTTTTTAGTTTTTTTGTCCCGGTCGTCATTTATATCCCCCTGTTTCCCCCGGTGTCCCCGTTGTAGTTGTGTCCCTGTGTCCCGGTCGTTATTTATATTCCCTGTGTCCCGGTCGTCATTTGTATCCCGGTGTACCGGTCTGTATATACATTCGTTTTTTAGTTTTGTTTTTCTCCTTTATTTTTTTCCTTTTTTTTTTCTTTTTTAGTTTATTTAGATTTTTAGATTTTTTAGTTTTTTTATTAGTTTTTAGTTTTTTTTTCTTTTTAGTTTTTTTGTAGTTTTTACCTTCTTTTTAGTTTTGTTAATTTTTTTTTTTACTTGTGTCCTGGTCGTCATTTATACTCCCTGTGTCCCGGTGCTTTGTTGATTGCTAATCGAACATTCCTTTTGTCCTGGTCGCTTTCTCTTTGAGTGTCGTCATTTATTTTTTTCTTTTTTAGTTCTTTTAGTTTTTACCTTTTTTAGTTTTTTTTTAGTTTTTAGTTTTTTTAGTTTTTTACCTTTTTTTAGTTTTTTTAGTTTTTTTAGTTTTTTAGCTTTTTTATTTTTTTTATTAGTTTTTAGTTTTTTTGTAGTTTTTGCCTTTTTTTTAGTTTTTTTAGTTTTTTAGCTTTTTTATTAGTTTTTAGTTTTTTTTTGTAGTTTTTGCCTTTTTTTAGTTTTTTTAGTTTTTTAGCTTTTTTATTTTTTTTATTAGTTTTTAGTTTTTTTGTAGTTTTTGCCTTTTTTTAGTTTTTTCAGTTTTGACGTCACCTGATCCAGTTTTTTCAGGTGACGTCACCTGATCCACGATCCACAGATCCACAGACAACTTATTTTTATATATATAGATAGTTTTTTTTTTTTTACTTATGTCCTGGTCGTCATTTATACTCCCTGTGTCCCGGTGCTTTGTTGATTGCTAATCGAACATTCCTTTTGTCCTGGTCGCTTTCTCTTTGAGTGTCGTCATTTATTAGTTTTTTCCTTTTTTTTTTAGTTTTTTATTGGTTTTTACCTTTATTTTAGCTTATTTTTCAGTTTTTTCCTTTTTTTTAGTTTTTTTTTATTTTTTATTTTTTTTAGTTTTTTACCTTTTTTTAGTTTTTTTAGTTTTTTTAGTTTTTTAGCTTTTTTACTTTTTTTATTAGTTTTTAGTTTTTTTTTGTAGTTTTTGCCTTTTTTTAGTTTTTTCAGTTTTTTTTTTAGTTTTTTATTGGTTTTTACCTTTATAGTTTTTTTAGTTTTTTAGCTTTTTTATTTTTTTTTATTAGTTTTTAGTTTTTTTTGTAGTTTTTGCCTTTTTTTAGTTTTTTCAGTTTTGACGTCACCTAATCCAGTTTTTTCAGGTGACGTCACCTGACACATCCATCCATCCATCCACAGACAACTTATTTTTATATATATAGATAAATATAGATATATATATATATATATTCACAGGTGGGACACAGGGACACAACTACAATGGCGCGTAACTAATATGGCACGTAACGACTTACGTGCGCGGGGAGGCTTGGGGGGGCGCGAAGCGCCCCCACCAACTAGGTGTTGGGATGGCGCGAAACGCCACCCCAACAGCTAGTATATATATAAAAATAAGTTGTCTGTCTGTTATGTCTGTTACACTATGTCTGTTACGCCAGATTATATCTTATCTATATATAAAAATAATTTGTATGTATTTTTGTGTTGAGGGTTTGCATATGACGTCTGAAAAATAAAGAAGAAAAAGCAAACTGAAACTAAAAATGTAGAAACTGGTTATTGCATAAATATTTCAATATATTTTACAATAGATTAAAGTAATTCGAAAAGCTTAAAACAAGATACTTATAATTTTGAGGTTTATTATAAATTGTTGAGTTTTAGCATACTTGGCACGTACAAATTTTTCTAACTGTCAATGTTAGAATGAACACTGACAAATTGGAAAACATTGAAAAAGATAGAATTTTACCAAAAAGCAAAACCAGGCTTGTGGTTCAAAGAGAAAGGGCCAGATTAGGAATGTGCAATTTACGTCAACGAAGGCGTGTCGAGGAACTACCAGAGCAACGCGAAACCATACTTGCTGCTGAAAGAGAAAGTAAAAAAAGAAGGCGTGTCGAGGAATCACAAGAGCAACGTGAAAACAGGCTTGCGGCTTCAAGAGATAATACCAGATTAGGAATGTGCAATTTACGTCAACGAAGGCGTGTCGAGGAACTACTAGAGCAACGCAAAACCAGACTTACTGCTGAAAGAGAAAGTAAAAAAAGAAGGCGTGCCGAGGAATCACAAGAACAGCAAGAAAACAGGTTTGCGGCTGATAGAGAAAGTAAGAAAAGGAAGCGTGCCGAGGAATCACAAGAGCAACCTGAAAATTATTGCCTGGCATTCAGGTATAGCCCAGTCGATGATTATAGTAGATGTGTTCAAATCAGGACTATGTCTAAAATTTGTCCCTATTGCAAGGCCTTGAAATTCAATGGTGAAACAATGGAATGTGTTGCGCCTCACGAAAAGTTAAACTTCCTCTATTGGCTGCACCACCAGAGCCATTGAAGACTTTGCTTACTGGTACTACGTCAGAATCTAAGTGTTTTTTATCACAGATCAGATAATATAACTCATGTTTCCAAATGACCTCTTTTGTGCCCAAATCGAAAATTCAGATCAATTTATGCCTACTTTTAAAGTATACGGGCAAATTTATCATAAAGCAGGGTCCCTTCTACCATTCTCAGGCGAGAATCATAAATTTTTACAATTGTACTTCATCAGTGATAGAAATTCTGAATTGAATGCACGTTGCAAAATTTCTCCCAACGTTAAAAGGACAATCGTTTCCCAATTGCAATATCTTTTCCACGAAAATAATAATTTAGTGCGTCTGTTCGAAACAGCCATCGATTTGATGCCTACTGATGCGCATAAAATTGTTATTTCCGCTGACAAAACGCCTCCTGGCCAACATGTGCGTAGATACAATGCTCCAATTATTGCCGAAGTTGCAATTGTTATGGTCGGTGATCAGTTTTTACTGAAGTGCCTTCATATTACACGTGAAATACTAAAAATAAAGTATTTGAACGTCGAAAACAGGGTAAGTCAGTCGACGGCCAACCTACCATCTTCAAAGATACCACGAAAGGAAGACTCTGCACCGTTCACCCAAATTAACATGAATGCTTCTTTCTACGCCTGCTTTTGGTGAATGTACCCGGTCCGACGTTCTTTGAGTATTTGAGAACTGTAAACGGTACTATACATGACACTTACCGTAGTGCATGCCAAGCTCTGAATTTATTGGAGAATGACCAACACTGGGAAAACTGTATCAATGACCCATGCAAAACGTCAACTCCAACTCAAATTTGTGCATTGTTTGGCATCATACTAACAACTTGCTCTCCATCAGCTCCCACAGAGTTAAGGGAAAAATATAAATAAAAATATCCGAAGATATACTCCATCGAAAACGGTTAGAGACGTCAGATAAGACTTTTGATTTTACATCAGAAATTTATTACTACACTTTAGTTATTATACAAGATTTGTGCGTATGTGTAGCAAACAAACCTCTTCAGGATTCGGGAATGCCTTCACCTAATCGTACCGCTGCTGTTTCGACATGTGCAGAATTGGATCGTGAACAAAGTTACAGTACGAGTGATCTATTGTCGTAGGTACAAAATAACATTTCCAAGTTAAAATCGGAACAAAAAGACATTTATGATACGATAATGCATTGTGTCGATAACAACGTTGGAGAAATTTTCTTTTTGGATGCGCCAGGAGGTACTGGTAAAAAGTTTGTGATAAAACTGATTCTTGCATCAATTCGATCAAAAAATGATGTAGCGTTGGCAATTGTGTCGTCCGGAATAGCCACAACGCTGCTGCCTGGTGGAGGAACTGCTCATTCCACTTTGAAATTGCCTCTGAATTTGCATTCTACAGAAACTCCCACGTGCAATATTTCCAAATCATCTGGGATGGGTAAAGTATTGCAGCAATGCAAACTTATTATTTGTGACGAGTGCACAATGGCACAAAAAAAATCGCTCGAGGCTTTGGATCAATGTTTGAAAGATTTGCGAGAGAATTCGAAACCCTTTGGCAGCAAATTAATATTGCTTGCGGGAGATTTCAGGCAAATATTTTCTATAATACCTAGATCAACCCCTGCAGACGAAATGAATGCTTGCCTGAAAAATTTTAATTTATGGGCACACGTAAAAACATTAAAATTAACTACAAATATGCGTGTCCGATTGCAAAACGATGACTCTGGTCAAACATTTTCAGATCAATTGCTGGTAATTGGAAACGGAAAGCTCCCAGTAGACTCAATTTCAGGACTTATACAACTACCTGCTGAATTCTGTAATTTAGTGACGTCCAAAAATGAATTGATTGAAAAAGTATTTCCGAATATTCTAAACAATTATAAAAATAATAAATGGCTTAAGTGAAAGAGAGATTCTTGCACCCAAAAATATAGACGTCCACGAAATCAACAATTTTGTTTTGACCGAGATTCGAGACCAGGCAGTCCTTTACAAGTCAGTCGACACAGTTTTGGAACCAAATGAGGCGGTTAATTATGCATCTGAATTTTTGAATTCCATGGATCTTTCAGGGTTTCCACCACACGTACTACAACTAAAAATAGGCGTACCAATAATACTTTTAAGAAATATCAACCCACCAAAGCTTTGCAATGGCACGCGACTTGCCGTAAAAAAAAAACAATGGAAAACGTAATAGAGGCCACAATCTTGACAGGGCCTTTTTAGGGTGAGGCTGTTCTTATTCCTCGCATTCCCATGATTCCAACGGATCTGCCTTTTCAATTTAAAAGATTGCAATTCCCAATTCGATTAGCATTTGCAATCACCATCAACAAAGCTCAAGGTCAATCATTAGAAAAATGTGGTATTGATCTTAATACTGATTGTTTTTCCCATGAACAATTGTACGTTGTATGTTCGAGGGTCGGTAAACCTGACAATCTATTTATATGCAGCGACAATTGGACAGCAAATAATGTTGTATATTCGCAGGTTTTACGCAGTTAATTTGTATTGTATCTATCTATCTATCTATCTATATAAAAACGAGTTGTGTGTATGCATGTTTGTTTGTTTGTAAAAAGAGCGTTTGCATATGACGTCGTTATTAGTACATAAGGCTTTGTATATGCACAGACAATTGGAAAGCCAAGTTTTACGTAGTTCAAAACACATATATAAATCTATCTATCTTCATAGGTGGTACACAGGGACACAGCTACAATGGCGCGTAACTAATATGGCACGTAACGACTTACGCGTTCTCGCTAATTTCTTTATGATAATTCAGTGCCTTAGAAGCATAGCTGGAATTCTAGCTGTGTTGTCAGATACATAAAACGCTGTTTTAAAAGAAGTTTCGCGAAACGAAATCAGAGGAATAACTGGGAACTCTCTTAAATGTTGGTAAAAGATTAGTTTGTTTGATAATTGCTTGTATTTACTTGTTGTTTGTTACATATTTTGGTTGTTGGTAAAATATTACTTAGTTTGACTTTGAATCGTAGTCAGTTCTTTTAAGAAGTGTTTCTTGGAGTAGATGGGTAATGAAAAAATGCTGGGCCCCGCTCATCAAATCTGAAGAAAATTATTCTATTATGAATTCTTTAATTTTAATGCCACAATTCCAGCTCACTATGTAAAGACGCTCTCGGACTATCTTGAATAATTCTTGATCCTTAGATTGATAAAGCTTTACGACATCTGACAATTTATCAACTTCAATTTTTCGGTTTTTTGCACTAGCTTCTTCTGGAAGAAAGATGTGATTGGTTTTGAACCATTGTTTTGCTGTTGGTCTAAGTCTATCTGTGTATTTTGTAACGTTCTTCTTAAACCACTTTTGCGTTAATGCAGGTTCTTTGTCATTCAAAAAGAGTTTTACTGAAATGTAATCACTGTCACTTTCTACGATGACATGGCGCACAAATGGTAAAATAGATTTGATCTCATTTTCAACCTTTAATGGTGATATAAGCCGTCCTTTTACAGAGACCATCGCATTTTGGTTACCGCTTACTAAGAGAAAATCATTTAGAATATGTCCCAAGTCACCAGAATGGAAAGAACCATCTTTATCAATAGCTTCAGTTGTTCTTCTTTCGTCACAAAGATAACCCATAAATATGTTTTTTCCGCTTAATCTAAGCTGACCAGATGGCAGAACAAAAACCAGGGGGCTTACGAAGGCTCTTTTATCCATTTCAGAATAGAAGTTCCCAGCTGTTTTGGCCCACAGATGAGGCCCACAAGTCTCGCTCATGCCATAGTATTCCCAAATTTGAAGACCGGTCTTTTTAAAGCCGTCAATGATGTGTTGAGATATACGTTCCCCACCAGAATAGCCATTAATACACTTATCAAGTCCTAGTCCTTCTCTTTGGTTTTTGAACAAGTCCGCTATCTTTTTCTTCGTTACTTGATCATCGGTAATCTTTTCATATAGTTTTTCCCATATAAATGGATTGGCGAAAAAAACCGTAGGTCTAACCTTTTTCAAAACTACAGTTAATTGAAACTCTCTTTGACTGATATCCAGAAAATGAACAGTAGCACTATTGATAAGAGAGACATACACATCGGTCATTAGGGCATTTACATGACTTAGAGGTATTAAACTGAGAATAATTTGATTTTTTTCAAACAGAACTTTCTTTTCAGCTGCGTGAGAGTGCAACTTTTTTTCAATTAGTCGAGCATTCTCAGTTAGGTTAATGTGACTTAACATAACACCTTTGGGGGGATTATCTCCTGATTCATCTTCATAAACAATCGAACAACATGCGTTGAACTCTATTCTTTTCCGCCGAGCGATCAATTCACTCGTTGTGCTTTGTTGTCTACCCATGCTTAAAAATGTTTCCCAGGAATATGTGTCTTCCTCTTCTGTGTCAAGCATTTCGTTTACCTGAATAATTGCTTTTAATCGTGGTATTTTGTTCTTAACCTTCAATACTTTAGCCATTAATTCCTTATTTTCAACGATAACAAAATTAGCTCGGCACTTTTGCGCGCAACGTGATATGAGTTCAGGTGTGAGGTTAGTAGAAATTCCAACTGCAATTCCACCTGCTGTAATAGCGCCAAAATGCGAAAAACACCATTCGGGACAATTGTTGGAAATAATAAATACACTGTGAAGAGGTTCTAATCCGAGCTTCAAAAAGGCTTTTGCAGCGTCATTCACGATTTCAAGATAGTTGGAATATGTATATTTTATAAATTTACCTTCTTTTTCTATAGAAAATGCTATATTTTGGTTGCCCTTCGTACAATCCTCTAAAAATGTTAGAACTGAGGTGGGACGATTAACAGATTTACAATCTATTGTATTGAAAGATCTCTTAACACAATCGGTTGGGTCCCAAGCTGCAACTCTATAAACGTCAATTCTTTGGTCTGAACCTAGAATATCCTCTGTGCAATCTTCTTGACTAATTGAAGCAATTGACTGATTATTCATTGCATAAGTGTCTGCTTCTAATTCAACTCTTTCATTAGCCCTCATTTTAGATACGCTTATTAGATATAGGAAAAACAAATTATACGTTAATTTGTTAACGTAGGAACTTAGGAAATAAGTTTTGCAATATGCTTGGGTTTCTTTTGCACTATTTTTGGGGTATATTTTTACATTGTTTCATGTCATAATTAAATTTTTTTTAAGTTGCACATCACTGACGTGCTGAAAAAATATGATTGCCTGCTTTAATAAAATTATGTTTCTCATTTACTATACAAAGTCAAAGATGTCATTAACCGTGAAGTCATCATCTTCTCAAGCCTAAATCTACAATACCCAAAATCTATTATAATAGATGAGTAAGATAACATCACGAGAAATGTAGCCATATAAATTTATGCGTGCACTGAAAAAAAATGGTCTATATGACCGTCACTGTTAAATTGTTTTAAACATGATCATGGATAACGGATCCGAGTCCCTAGTGTTAGTTAGTACTTGGGTGAGAGATGTTGTAAAATGACAACGGATTATTAAAACTGTCATTGAGTAAAAACTCCATAGTCTGGAATTCACGAAGATGGGAAGCTTGGAAAGTGCTGAAAGGGAAAAGGACGGGATAGACACGAACTGCAGCTCTCCCGCAGAATAAGAAAATAAGTCATAATCTTGGATATATTTAATGAGAACTTAACTATATAAGTACATTGTGAGAATTTCAGCTGCAGCTAAAACAGAGGGAGATGAGGAAATCCAAAAGACTAGAAATAACTGACTCACTGGGGTCACTTACCAAAAATTGGGTACCCAGTGGAGGGTTCTAGGCATGTTCAATGGCAGTAAGCACCATCAGTTAGTCCCTCGAACTCAATGGTAAAAAGAGGACGACCCACAAAACACAGCACTAAAAGTTACTTTGGCAAAGCAGTACTCCAAAGTAAATTCTAGGGTGCTCTTTAGTAACCAAAAGCTAAAAACCCTGTTTAAAATTGTGTCTATTGAGAAAAATTACCACATATAATTGATTGAAAATTAAGAATCCTGGTTAGTTTTGGAGGTAAAATCCAATTTTTGGGAATTTCAAAAAAAGCCTAGAATCACTAAAACATTATGTCAAACCAGAACAAAAAGTACACCTTTGGAATCAAATTTATTGATAAACCCCGTTGGGAAAAGTATATCGCTCTTGCTCCAGCATCAAGGAAAATCACTTTTTAGCATTGGTAGTAGACTCATATATCGTCTTTTATTTTATTGTTTTCTTTTTTGACATTAGCGGGGCACTAGTATGACATCATATAGTCCTGTTTAATGGGTCTCTTGTAAGAAAATTACTATATATATTTTGGCACTAGTCTTGGGTATTAGGGCGACTTTTTTCAATATTATGAAAAATATAAACATACAACTCAGAATACGGGTTATCTTCAGTAAAGTGCAAATAATCTTCTGGTCTTTGGAAGGCACACGGTCAATCAGACAAACTCATTTTAGTTTTTGCTCGTTTTGAGTGTTGCTCAAATTTATTTACTCGGTTATTTTGTTATTTTTTTAATTACTGTTCGTTCGGGTGTCATTTATGTACTTATAGTGATTTATGTTAGTTTTACGATTTGAAAAGTATCTGGCTTTATCTCCGCTAATTGTCATTTTAATGTAGCTCTTTACTTATCTTTTAAACTTCTTTGGTGCTAAGGTTTTGGTGTTTAAACTACTCAAATCCTTTATTAAGGATAAAAAAACTGGATGCATTATTAAACTTTCCCTTCAAGACACGTTAATGTCATATTAATCATACGCAAAGAATGTGAACTGTTAAGAACAGCTGTCTATACCCGAATTAGTTAAAAATATAATTAAAAAACACAGTCATAGAATTATTTGAAATTTCTTAGGCATGAGTTTTGCATGTTAAAACGATATTTGAAAAAAACCCACCATTTGGATACGCCAGAGATCCCTACAGCCTCTTTTAATTTACTTTCTTTTTTGAACTTGCTCTCTTTTTTATTTTTATAAATGTTTGTACCTTTTTCACCTGAATTTGTGGGCAATTATATGACCACTTCCAAATGTTCAATTACTTCCAAGTTTCACCATTATATGCACTCCCAATGACAATCCGATAACAAAAATCAGTGTTCGCTGTTTTGTGTTTTCCTCCTCCGAAATATATGACAAAAGCTGTATCTTCATATACAAGATGATATAACACACGGATGACGTCATATATTTTAGGCTTTGATTCTCCTCCAACTTTGGATTGATAATGGATAGTAAAAATAAGCTCTTATTTTATCAACAATGCTTTTGCTATGGTCGTCTTAGATCCACATAAGAATATTCTGTTTAGATATTGTGTCTGTAATTGTTGCACATCTTTATATGCTTACTAGCTGGGTCTCGGTGGCTTCGCCGCCAGGCCCCACCATGGCACTTGGCAGGTTTCTACCTTCAATTTCAGAGGCAGTAATGCCGTACGGCATTTATATCTAAAAAAGAAGGTAGCCCAACAAAATAAATGCTATGCATGGACAAAAAGAATGTCCCAAGGCAAAGTGGCGTTTTCAGCCATTTGGTTATAAATAAATAAAAGCTCTTTTGACTACAGCAAAATCAGCTAGCTCATAAATTCCGACTGTTTTATTTTCCGACTATGTATCGAAAATTTAATAAAAGTACCTTGGACTGCAGCAAACGCTGCAACTTGGTAAACTCTGAGTCTTTTAATTCGTGAATGAGTGTACAAAATTAAATAAAAGTACTATTGCATACAACAAACTCATCTAGTAGGTAAATTCCGAGTGTCTTAGTTAAATAATTAATGATTACACTTTTGACTGCATTAAACTCAGATAGTTGATAAATTCCAAGTTTTTAGTTGCTGGCTGAGTTCCAATAATTAATAAAAGCACTTTGACTGCTAAAAACCTAGCTAGATGGCAAATCCCGAATGCTTTAGTTACTGACAGCGCATTAAAATTAATAAACTCACTTTTAAGTACAACATACTTAGCTAATTGGTAAATTCCGAGTCTTTTAATTCGTAACTATAAAAAAATTAACAAAAACACTTTTTGTATACAACAAACTCAGGTAGTAGGTAAATTCCAAGTGTCTTAGTTGATGCCTGAGAACCAAAAAGAAATAATATAAGCACTTTTCACTACAAAAACTTCAGCTAGTTGTTCAACTATGAGTATTCTAGTTACCAACAGCGAGGTTACATTGAGTTAAGTGTTTTAAGTTAGGTTCAATTAGGTTCACTTAGTGTGGCAGGCCCTGCTAAGTGAACTTAAGTACTTGAAATAACTTGATTTCTTGAACTTGATTTCTTGAATAACTTGATTTTGATAAATTGATTAATAACTTGAAAGCAATTAACTTCTATTTTCAAAATCACAAGCCTAACTTGAAAGCAGTTAACTTCAATTTTTACAATCAAGGAAGATTTCACAGGATACATTCCTTGATTCAAGCTTCTTACTAGCGTGTAACATCAAAAATTGTCTTAAAATAGGTCAGTTGAAGGACAAGTCCTTGAAATATTTCTGCAGTTTAATAACCTATTGTCCTATGATTTCCTTCAAAAAATAAACAATTGACAAACCATTTGTAATTAAACAGTCAAATTTACGAAGAAATCGTTTCAAATTTTCCATGTCAAGCTCATTACCAGTATAACGTATACCAGCATGAAAAAAAGATTCTTGATATAAATCTGGAATTTTACAGTTTCAACAGCCTTTTGTCCAATTGGCTCCTTCAAAAAATATTCACTTGATAAAACCATGTGCTAACAACCTTACAAATTACGTAGAAATCATTTAAAATAGTCTATTTCATCTTTATTTCCAGTATACCATGTTTAATTCTAATTTGAAGCTGAAAATATTCCATTCAATTTTCAAAAGATTCTCAGAGTGCATTCCTTGATTCAAGCTCCTTTCTAGCATCTCTTGTTAAACATTTTCTTAAAATAGTTAGTTAAAAAACAAATCCTTAATTTATGTCTGAAATTTTTACCAGTTTGTTAGTCTATTGTCCTATGAACCCCTTCAAAAAATATACAATTGACAAAACAATTCGATAGTAACAACTTAACTTTACGTAGAAATCATTTCAATTCGTCTATTTCAAACTCATTACGAGTATACCTTGTCCAATTCTAAAATGAACCTATTTATAAAAAAATCCATGCTATTTTCAAAATTGGGAAACGTTTCTCAGGGTACACTCCTTGATTCAATCTTCTTTCTAACATAAATCACCTAATGTTTCCCCAAAACGTTCCAGTCGCAAAACAAATCCTGGATTTAAGTCTGGAATTTTCATTAGTTCAAAAACAAATTGTCCTATTACCCCCTTAAAAATATTCACTTGTTAAAACCACATGTTAATAAGCTAGCAAAGTACGTAGAAATCATTTCAAATTGTCTATGTCATTATAATTTCCAGTGTGCCATGTCCAATCCTAATATGAAGCTGTTAAAAAGTCATTCAATTTTCTAACTCAAGGAAGGTTTCTCAGAGTGTATTCCTTGATTAAAGCTTCTTTTTAGAATGTAATATCAAATATTTTCTTAGAACAGGTCAGTTGTAAGATAAATTCTTAATTTAAGTCTGAAATTTTTACCAATTTAACAATCTGCTGTCTTATGACCCCTTCAAAGATATACAAGTGACAAAACCTTTTGTTAATAAATTATTTCAATAGGCTTGTCAACCTCATCCTGTATACCATCTCCGATTCTGATGTGAATTTATTAGTAATACCTTCAAATTTCAAAATCAAAGAAGGATTCTCAGGGCACATTTCTTGATTCAAGGTTCTTTTTAGAATGTAACATTAAATATTTCCTTCAAAAAAGCAACTTATATCTCAAATCCTTTATTTAAGACTGAAATTTTAACCGATTTAATAGCAAATTGTCCTACGACCCCTTCCAAAAATATTCACTTGACACAAACCAATCAGTTCGATTATCTATGTCAACCTTAGTACTTGTATACCGTATCCAAGTCTAATATGAGCCTGTTAATAATCCCTTCAAATTCCAAAATCAATTAAGTTTCACAGTTAATATTCTTTGATTCAAAGCTCTTTCTAGCATACAACATCAAACAATCCCTTTAAACAGGCCAGTTGCAACACAAAACATTGACTTAAGTCTGAAAATTTAACCAGCTTAACCACCTATTGATCTATGATTCCCTTAGAAAAATATACAACTGAAAAAAATCTTTTGTTAATAACCTACCAATTTTATGCAGGAACCATTTCAAATTGCCTAAGTCAACCTCATTATCGGTACCCCATGTCCAATCTAAATAAACACCTGCTAATAATCCATTAAAAAAGGTTTCACTGGGTACGTTCCTTGATTCAACCTTGTTTCTAGCGTTTAACATCAACAATTTCTCTAAAACAGGAAAGTCAGAAGATAAATCCTTGATGTAAGTCTGAATTTTTTACCAATTTAATAACTTATTTTCCTATGGTCCCCTTAAGAAAATACAACTGACAAACCCCCTTTGCTAATAACCTGTCAAATTTACTTCAAATCTCGTTTTGTTTTCGTTCTTCTTTTCTGCTTAGGTGTCTGGACGCCTGTGTCTTTGTTCATGTGCTTTTTGTCTATCTATCCCCAATTCAAACGGATTCACCCGTATCATCTACTTTTATACTTTTTATTTTATACCTTTTTTAAGTTTATGTGGTTCTTTTTTCTTAAAATATCTCATCTTCATTTTTTAAAATATGATATAAGTGTTTATTTTGTCAATATACAAATTATGCTAATTGAAAACCTACAATAAACTAGGCACTGTTGATGGCCAGCTAAAGAGTACAACGGGGGCAACCGCCTAAAAAAAAATACAAAAACCGTGTTCACCAAAGATTACTTGTTTTATTATTTATTTATTTAAGAATTAACGACGCTTCTTGACTACTAAGGTCCCTGCGTCGGCCCTGCAGTGCATTCCTGCAGCCTGATTCGATCGTTTGGTCCCGTGTTACCAAGCTAAGGTCAAATCCACTGCGCCACCACAGGACAAAGATTACTTGTCATTCTAAGACATGAGAAAATTGAAAAAATTCCTAGTTAAAAAATTAGTTGGGAGGTGTGTATTGGGGCCCTGGAGGGGGACATAGGCCCTGTTGAGGTACATTGGGAATCAGAACTCTTACACAAGCCCGGTATTCGAACCAGTGTACCCGACACTATATTATTACAAACTAGCTGTTGGGGTGGCGCTTCGCACCCCCCAAGCCCCCCCTCCCCGCGAGGGTCAGTCGTTACGCGCCATTGTAGTTGTGTCCCTGTGTCCCACTTGTGAATATAGATAGCTATATATATGTTTTAACTACGTAAAACTTACGTATACAACATTCCTCGCTGTCCCATTGTCTGTACATATAAATAGATTGTCAGGTTTACCGACTCTTGAACATCCAACATATAATTGTCAATGGGAAAAAAAATCCGTATTCAGATCTACACCTCATTATTCTAATGATTGCCCTTGAGCTTTGTTGATGGTGATTGCTAATCAAACATTCCCTGTGTCCCTGTTGTTATTTATATATCCCCCTGTGCCCCCCGGCGTCCCCATCGTAGTTGTGTCCCGGTCGTCATTTGTGTCCCGGTGTCCCAGTCTGTAAATTCTATTTGAGTGCCCCGGCCGTCATTTATATTCGCTGTGTCCCGGTCGTCATTTGTGTCCCGGTTGCCCAGTCTGTAATTTATCTTTGAGTGTCCCAGTCGGCATTTATATTCCCTGTGTCCTGTCGTCATTTATGCCCTGGTGTCCTGGTCTGTAATTTCTCTTTGAGTGTCCCGGTCTTCATTTATATTCCCTGTGTCCCGGTCGTCATTTGTGTCCCGGTGTCCCGGTCTGTAGTGTCATCTTAAAATGACATCATATACAAAGCCTTGTATACTTATAATGACGTCATATGCAAACCCACAAACAAACAAACATGCATACATACAACTTATTTATATATATATATATATATATATATATATATATATATATATATATATATATATATATATATATAGTTTCTTTTTTAGTTTTTACTTTTTCAGTTTTGCAGCTTTTTTAGTTTTTTAGCTTTTTTTCTTTTTAGTTTTTTACCTTTTTATTTTTGTCCTTTTTTTAGTTTTTTTCTTTCTAGGTCTTCTTTTTTTTAACTTTTTTCGCGCCATATTAGTTACGCGCCAATGTAGTTGTGTCCCACCTATATATATACATATATATATATATATATATATATATATATGTATATATATATATATATATATATATATATATATATATATATATATATATATATATATATATATATATATATATATATATATATATATATATATATATATATATATATATATATATATATATATATATATATATATATATATATATATATACATATATATATATATATATATATATCTATATATATATATATATATATATATATATATATATATATATATATATATATATATATATATATATATATATACGTATACAACATTCCTCGCTGTCCCATTGTCTGTACATATAAATAGATTGTCAGGTTTACCGACTCTTGAACATGCAACATATAATTGTCCATAGGAAAAACAATCCGTATTCAGATCTATACCTCATTATTAATAATTGCCCTTGAGCTTTGCTGATGGTGATTGCTAATCGAACATTCCCTGGATCCCCGCCATCATTTTTACAAAAAACAAACATGCTTTATTTTTTTTTTTTTTTTAGTTTTTTCTATTTTTTAATTTTGTAGCTTTTTTAATTTTTTTAGTTGTTTTCTTTTTAGGTTTTTCTTTTTTAGTTTTTTCTTTTTTTTTGTTTTTTTTTTTGTTTTTTAGTTGTTTTTTTTTGTAGTTATTAGGTTTGTTAGCTTATTTGGTTTTTTTCTTTTTAGTTTTGTGCCTTTTTTCTTTTTTTAATTTTCTTTTTCTTCTTTATTTTTTGGACGTCATGTGTGTCATATGACAAACAAACGCACATAGTCTGGTTACGTGTTGCTCTGGTGATTCCTCGACACACCTTCTTTTTTTTACTTTCTCTGTCAACTAAAAGTCTGGTTTCGTGTTGCTCTGGTAGTTCCTTGACACGCCTTCGTTGGCGCAATTTGTAGATTCCTAATCTGGCCCTTTCTCGTTGAACCACAAGCCTAGTTATGATTTTTGGTAACATTATATCTGTTTCAATTTTTTTCAATTTGTCAGTGTTCATTCTAACATTGGCAATTGGAAAAATCTTTACGTGCCAAGCATGCTAAAGCTCAACAATTTATTATAAACCTCATATTTTGGGTATCTGTTTGAAAGTTTTCGAATTACTTTAATCGATTGTCAAAATATATTGAAATGTTTGTGCAATTCCCAGTTTTTTACATTTTAAACAATTTAATAAAATTGAGAGAGCCTCAATTTTTTTGAATACTTATTATTCAAAAGTTTAATCATTTTTTATTTTGTATCTTTTTTGTTTTTTTGTTTTTTTTTATTTTTTCGTTCTTTCTCTTTAGTTTTGGTCTTTTTTATTTTTTTTTTTTTTTTTTTTTTTATTTTTTAGTATTTTCTTTTTTAGTTTTTTCTTTTAATTTTTCTTCTTTTTTTAGTTTTTTGATTTTTTAATCTTAGTTTTTCTTTTTTTAATTTTTTTTCTTTTTGTTTTTTTCTTTTTTTAGATTTTTGATGTTTTTTCAATTTTTCTGTTATTTTCTTTTTTCTTTTTTATTTTTTTAGTTTCTTTTTTTTAATTTGTATTGTTTTTTAGTTTTTTCTTCTTTATTTATTTTTTTATTTTTTATATATGTTTTTTTTAGGTTTTTTCTTTATTTAGTTTTTTCTTAGTCTAATTTTTTTCTTTTTTAGTTTTTAGGTTTTTTCTTTATTTAGTTTTTTTCTTAGTCTAATTTTTTTCTTTTTTAGTTTTTTCTTTTCTTTTAGTTTTTTAGCTTTTTTATTTATATATATATATGTTTTATCTTCTTTTTTAGCTTTTTCTTTTTTTTTAGTTTTTTAGCTTTTTTAGTTTTTTTAGCTTTTTTTCTTTTTAGTTTTTTACCTTTTTTTTATTTTTTTTAGGTTTTTTCTTTTTTTTCTTTTTTTTTTATTTTTTAGTTTTTTTCTTTTTTTAGTATTTTTCTTTTTAGTTTTTTTAGTTTTTTACCTTTTTTTTCAGTTTTCTTTTTCTTCTTTATTTTTCAGACGTCATATGCAAACTCTGAGCACAAAAATTCATAGAACTTATTTATATATATATAGAAGATAGTGTAACAGACAATTAACTTATTTATATATATATAGATAGATCAGGGGTCTCCCAACTATAGCCCGCGGGCCACATTCGGCCAACCACATAATTTCATCTGACCCGCCAAACAAATCCCCATGTGGTGGCCTTGAAAAAAGTTATCATACGACTGGCATCACAGAATTATTCAAGGCTGGGACTGTTGACTGGTGGCGCTCAGGTGGCTCAGCCCGAGTCAGTTTCCCTCTCTTGATTGTGTGAATCACAGATACTAGTTATGGTAGGTATGTGTTGTGCATTACAACCAATCAGTTGTGTATAACTGTATATTGTAGGGATGGAGGGCGAGTGGGGCTTGGTTGAATCAACTGATGTGTGTGATATTTCTCAAGTCTTAGTATTCCTTTCTGGTGTTGATAGTTAATTTAATGTGACCCAAAAATTAGCATCAATTCACAGCATGCACAGTCCAACAACTGGAAGACATTTTCAATGAAGTAAGTAAAACTATAATAGAGTATAACCTGGAATGGAAACAAGTGCAGTGTGTGACAATTGATGGAGGAAAGAGTATGTCGGGGACAAAACGGAGTTTGGCTGGGCAAATTTTTCTGCATTGCCTTATCCATCAACAAGCCTTGTGCCTAAAATATGTTGATATGTCTTGTGTCATGAAACCAGTTGTTCCTGTGGTTAATTTCATTATATCTCGTGCACTCAACCATCGTCAGTTCCGTGATTTCTTGCAAGAAATTGATTCGAAGTTTGTTGACTTGTCTTATTATATAGCAGTTAGATGGCTAGTTGTGGAAAGATTTTGCTGCATTTCTTTGAGCTCAGGTCATAAATTGATTTATTTCTCACAGAAAAAAAATAAACCTCAGCCATTATTATCAGATTATGAACGGATTTGGAAATTGGAATTTTTTTTCAGATATGACAGTTCATATGAATCACTTGAATCTGAAATTGCAAAGCAAAACAAATTTGATCAGTGACTACTTTATTCATATTCAGAGCAAAACTTGCACTACTTGAAGGCCAGGTGAAGGTTAAGAATTTTGCTCTTTTTCCAGGTTGTGAAAAATTTCATGCAGAAAGTAAAGTTCAATTTCCTTCTTTATTTGCAAATGAAATAAATTCAGATTTGGAAAAGCAGTTTCAGGAGCGATTTGCTGACTTTGATGCCAAAGAAAATGAAATCAGGCTCTTTCATAATCCATTTGAAATTATTGATCTCCAGGCAGATGACAGACTGAAAGATAAGTATAAAGAAGGAAATCTGATTGAGTTTTATAAATGTCTGCAGCCAGATCAGTTTCCAAATTTAATAAAGTTTGCTTGTAGTCTTGTGTCCATTTTTGGTACAACATACTTGTGTGAACAAACATTTTCCAAAATAAAGTATGTGAAATCTAACTATCAAGCCAATTTATCTGATGATCATTTGAAGTCTATTCTTACAATTGGCTCATCTAATCTGGAACCTGATTTTAATGAAATTTCAAAGTCAAAACAACAGTATCTTTCATTACACTAATTTTGTTGCATAAAATAAAGGCAGGAATCTATTTAGTTTACCCTGACTTTTTTCCAACAAGATATGTTTTTATTTTATTTTTTTTACTCTCTAATATTTGAGGAAATTAAATTACTGGCACTAATTTGTTTTTTCTCTCATTTTTTATCCCTTTGGCCCACATAAATATGGGAAATATATAATATGGCCCATACATTGAAAAGTTTGGAGACCCCTGATATAGATAGAAGATAGAGTAACAGACAAACAACTTGTTTATATATATATATATATATATATATATATATATATATATATATATATATATATATATATATATATATATATATATATATATATATATATATATATATATATATATATAGATAAGGATACCTGGCCGGCTATAGTCATTACAATTTTTAGGACCGAAACAAGTTTTATTGACCACAAGAAGGTCTATAGGGAAAAAGACTAGATAAACAAAAACGTCTATCTGGCAATCATCTCAAATCACTGTGGTATACATATCCTCGGAATGATGCTAAAAAGGCACCCGAGAAGAGTTCACTGAAACTATTTACAAAATATCTAACACCAATTGGGAAATTGATTACGCTATTAACCTGTTAGGATATAGGGACGCCTAACACCAGGTGGCCAGTACTCGGAAACAATGCATTGATTGCCTAGAATGTGTTTCTAATAGCATAACAATATCAATGACTTGTTGGCTCAGTTTACTGAAGGTTGTAGGAACTCTTGAGTCTCACATTCAATTCCTACACCAGACATAAATTTCTTAAAGTCAATGGGAAAAATGCTTAGTGGCAAAAAATGTGTTGTTGGAAAAAAAACATGTTGTCATCTATATTGTAGTTCTCAATGCAGGCATCTATTACTTAGGTTATGTAGATGGGAGCACTTGGGGTATCCCCGTACTTTCTGTTCTTAAAAACCGTATCAGGGATCGAAGAGGTAGGGATATGACAGGACAGATAGATGGAATACTGCTATTACCGCTAATTGCTTTTTATTCCACCTAAATTTATCATCATTCAAATAATTGGAAAATAATCCTCTTTTAAACTTGAATTTGCAATCAATTAAACTTCACATCAAATAGTCAAGAGTTAATAGATCAAACTTTCTAAGGGTATTTATTTGCTGATGTTTAAAGCAAAAGGACAGGGAACAAGGTACATTCCAAATTAATCATTTGATTAAAGCAGGAATTCTTAGCAATGAACAATAATTTGTATTAGAGAATAAAAATCCAAGAAGCAGCTACAAGACAGAATTTTTAGGGGCCATGATTTGTTGCTCTAACTTTGCGATTGTCTTCTAGTGAAGACAGTCATAACTTGATCAGATAAATAGAAACATGCACAAAAACGTCTATAATAATCACCTGGTGTAAGATCTTGGAACTAAATCAAGGATAAAAATACTTGAAAAACTGTGCATTCCTGGATTCTGGTCAACCAACAAACAGCTTCAAGAGTTAAATTACAGTATAATTGAATAAATGCAGATGTTAGTGCTTCATATGTACTTAAGGTCATCCCCATAGAAGGCAACCTGGGTCATTGCTTGGGAATCTGTGGCTTAGACAGGGGACCTTTGGGACGAGAAAAATAAATTTTGAAACTCATTTCCCTTTTTACACTAAAGATAAATGTAATGGCAAGTGAGGAGTGTTTGATCTTGGGTGTTCCCTAAGAAGGGTAATGGTTTTAAGTTTAGACTTAGGCATATGATGAGTGGTATGTAAAACCTAATCAAAAAAAACTATTTGTATCTAGATTATCAGAAAGAAGAAAGTAGTGAAGGGTTTCCAGGTTTAAAGTGAGCACCATCTTCTCAAATCCAAGTCCCGACACTTTTATTAAACTTCTTAAATATGCTGGTGCACGTTACGTAATAGGGAATGTTGAATTTGAAATACAGAAACTTGTTACGTCATAGGGAGTGTTAACTTACGGTTGTTACGTAACAGAGAATGTTATAGTCAAGCAGGGAATCCCCAGTTGTAATGGAGGGGAACAAATGTGTGGGTGTTGCGTAATGAGGGTGCACATGCGGGTGTTACGTAATGGCAGCTACATTAGGGATGTTGCCTAGTGGCAGCTCAAACATGGGCTGTTGCGTAATGACGATGAACATGTGGGCTGTTACATAATACTTTAAAATAGTACTTACTTCAGGATATCATTTTTCTTTTAAGGTTTTTTTATGGTGTTTTTGTCTTTTAAGGTGTTTTTGTTCTTCAGAATTTATTATCATTCAAGGTGTTTTCTCTTTTTCTCTGGGAACCTTCGTAATCTAAATATTTTTGCCCGCCTTAGGATTCAAAAGGGACAGGGTTGTCATGGGATGGAGTGCTAGGCGGGTGGATAATGAAAGCCTTTCTAATATTATGATTTGGGGATACTTTCTTCATTATAACCCTTGCACACAAGGAGAATTTCCTGTCTCTCTTACTAAAATGATTAAATTGTTCACATATGTCCAAATCTTTACACATGAGAGCACACAAACATCCCAACTCTAGTAATTTT
The DNA here is from genome assembly GCF_032884065.1 of Artemia franciscana. Classification (NCBI taxonomy): domain Eukaryota; kingdom Metazoa; phylum Arthropoda; class Branchiopoda; order Anostraca; family Artemiidae; genus Artemia; species Artemia franciscana. The sequence continues at coordinate 28,406,787 of NC_088878.1, read as the reverse complement.
TGTTCTCTTAGATTCACGTGGCTTTTAAAGCATTATTAATATTCTAACACAACCTAGAAAATATAAGTTAGCTATTGAATCAGGAAGATGATAGATAGCATTGGATTGATTACATATTTAAGTCTTACCCTGGAACAAGAAATCTAAAGAATTATTGCTTTTGTACATACAAATTTTATTAATAAAATTTAGTATAGATCATAAAATCACACAAAAAGCAGTTAAGACACAACAAACACAAAACAAAAGTTGGAAAAACATAAAAAATAAAATATAGCAAAAATAGCAATGAATTAAAGAAAGGTGGGGATCCTAGCAACCAGTTCCAGAGAGAAGGGTTTGTTTTAGAGATACATTTAAGCTATATTAAGAGGTACTTCTGAGAGATCGTAATGAAAATATATTGTTTCTATTAATCTGTTACACGCACCTGCAAGAAAAAAGATATACATTTTTTGCATTTGTTTATTTCTAAGAGGTTTTACGAAAATATCACATTTCTCTGAGCCAGAACTACGTATATTTCACACCACCATGACAATATGCGGCCGGCCTACCCCATAGCAACCAATTTTAGAAAAATATCAGTCATATGATAGGTAATTTCTGAAGTGTCTTAACGAAAATGCCGAGTTGCTATAGCCAAGACTATGCATAGTTCACGCCATCGTGGCTTTTAATAGTTGGCCCACCCCTAGCAACTAATTCCAGGGAGTAAGTTGTTATTAGTGATAAAATAAAACCATATTAACAGGGATTTCTAGCCTTAATGACAATACCTTGTTTCTTTGACTGGGTGTTAGACTTCAGTCGCCCCACCAGCGGAAAATTCCTTCCCACATTAACTTTAAGCTGTTAGACAATGTTAGTCCTAGCAATTCACACCAACATGGTAATATATGGCTGGCCCCTGGCAAACTGTTGATACATATTATTATTCCTAAGGCAATTTTCCACTTATTTTCATGATAAAAATCATGCATTAAATCTATTGGTTCATGTTTTCACAAACCAACCCTCCTTGATAACCATGTCAATTAACGCCAAAACGCAGTTTTATTAATGGCACTCTAGTAACCTCTGGTACCTTCCCCTCATCATTCCAAAGACATTTTTCAAATAATTTCTTGTTAAAAATCATTCATTAATTCCATTGGTTCATGTTTTCGCAAGCTATCCCTCTGTGATACATCAAGTAAACTCACACCACCATCTCAAACTGTTACTAGCTGTCTGGAACTCCGTAGCACCCTCTCATCATTCCTAAAACATTTTCCAGATATTTTATTATTGAAAATAATGCTTTAAATCCTTCGGTTCTTGTTTTCGTGTTCGATCCTAAATATGATTCACCATCTCAATTCACACCACCATGCCACACTATGGTTGCCCCTCTGGCACCTTCTAGCTCCCTCATAGAATTTCTAAGATATTTTTCAGATATTTTGTTGTTAATAATCATGCACTAAATCCAACGTTCTCTGATACACCATCTCAATTCAGGCTACAGTGTGGCCCTCTGGAACCCTATAGCAACCCAACAAGTTTCACGATGAAAAACATCTGGAGTTTTTCCAGGGTTTTTAAAGGTTTCAAGTCAAGTACATATGTAAAGTTTCAATACCTGAATTTTATTTTACAGAAGCTGTAAATATTCACTAAGAAAAGGGTGAAAAATGTAAAATAATTTTGCAGAGAATAATTGATAGAAATATATTAAGCTCGAGTTTATTGTTTATGTAAATTGTTGATCTATATCAAAAAGAACAATGGATATAAAAGAGCACAGATATAATTCCTTGGGAATGGTGTAAAGTTTTATTTATCGGGTAAACTAGAGGATGTATTTGACTAAATTTAATCTACGAAGCGTAAAACTTCCATCAATCAGCAACACTGAATAAATGAAACCCAAACTTAGTGCTCAAAAATGGTGTATCTTTTGTAGTACAGCGATGCTGCAATGCCTAAACAAGGGTGTATTCATGAAACTGAAGACCCATTAGTACTTATATTAAAGGGGCTATCCCTTCCTCAACACCTCACTCTTAACGCTAAATATTTATTGTTTTAAACTTAGAATTGTGACAAAAGTCAAACTTTAGCGTAAAGACAGAGATGTTGAGGAGAGGACAGTCCCTCCTTCAAATACTGGAAGCTATGGTAATGAAAGAGGCCAAGTCTGGTTCTGAAGCCCAGTCAATCTGAAAAACGGAAAAGAATTTGCGGAAGGTGTTCTCCAGAGAAACTGCATATAGATTAATTGGGATATCTGACAGAAACTGCATACGGATTGTTTGGGATACCCGACTAACTTTACCTCAAATAGCAAGGATGTTTGAAAACATAAGCAAGATATATAAGGTATCGATTAGATGAGTTAAAAACAAGAAAATGAAGCTGAAAAAGTTTTCCTAGCCCTTGGCTCCCTTCGTTCCCTTGGCCCCTGTAGCACCCTTGGTTAGTAATTCTCAAACCTAATTTTTCATCGTTTTTGTGTACTCAAAGAGGCTTTATGTTAAAATTGACCACCCAGTTAGTCATAATTATGGTTGGCAAAAGAGCAATCAAACTTTTTAAAGTGACTTTTTATAAAATTGTGCCTATAATTATGAAGTGGTGGAGACCTGATTGAACGGATGTACCCCCAATGGGGAGAAAAAACAAGGTGGGACGACTATGCCTTAAGCAGTTTTCCTCCTGAAGTTATCAGGACTAAGAACGTGGCAATGAGTAACACAGGCGCAACCAATCAGGTATTTGGTAGTTTACCCGCTCAGCATTTATGCATAAGATTTGTGACCGTAAATCCTACTAAAAAAAAAATATAAAGAAGCACCTTATTTTTAAAAAAATTCTAGACGGTGTCAGTATTTATTGATTGTGTTTCTTTACTGGAAAGTTTTAATCATGTTTATGCTGGTAGTTCGCTTAGAATTAGACTTAACTTTGGAATTTGTCTGCGTTTCCTTAGAAACCAATAGTATACAAATACAGTAAAATATTTAAAATACATGAGACTCAGACTAATAGGCTTTTAAAGAAAATTGATATTTTAAGCCAATTTTAATAAAAGTAGACAGTGGGGTAACATTTGATTTGTATCCTTTATCACAAGAAAGACACCAAAAACAAGAACTCTAAAAAATTCAAATAAATAAAAAGCACTTCTGTTTGTGAGATATTTACAGATAGCAGTGAGATCACCAAATAATTTACAAAATATTAGAATAGACCGCTGCCAAAAATTGGTATGGATTGAATACATCCACCCTGTGTCGTGATTGGCTGATTGTAGAGCCAGCATACATAGCCCAATTTACAGCTTTTGGCCAATAAAATATCACTGAGTATTGAAATTGTACGAGTTTCATTCTCAGAGTGAAAGTGTGAACATCTAAGCCCTGAGGATAAACCCGTTTCAATTGGATATACCATTAGTGCTATAGCTTACGTTGTCCTTAAGACCAAATTACATTTGAAGAAAACATGTAGTAAGCAGTAAACAGAGAAGAAAACATGAGTTAAAATATGTAAAATTTGGCCAGTTTTCAATTGATCTCCATTACTTCGATGTGAAAGACGATCTTTAGAAATTAAGACGACTGTTAGAAGTATGGCTGACCCAGATGCAATCACTTTTACTCAAGACAAAAAAGTGTCTAAATTGCTTGCCTATCTGAAAGAGGCAATCAAATAGCACAGTTAGCGACATTAAAAGAAATGCTTCCATTGCCAGTGATAGGATCGGTGAACTCTACTTTTGTAATAGAAGAAAATGCAACATTGTTGCGAAGAGACAAAGACAGACTTTCTGAAATAAGGTTAGAGAAAGAGAGCCTACTTCTCAAGTCAAATCCCCTTCCAGTCTCTTTATCCATTGAACTAAGATCGAATATAACTTAATACACGAGCACTGTTAAAGGTCAAGAGAAGCATTCGGTTATTCTTGAACCCCTGACATATAATGCCAGTCAAAACCGTCGCGGAAAACCGTCCACCAGGATAGTGGAAAAAATTCTCTATCATAAACGCTATACCTGGAAGGAATGGGAAAATAATCCTTGAAAAAGCCTCGAAAGAGGATACAAGAAAAAGCAGTTCGAGTATTTGAGGAAAAATCGGAACTGACCAGATATAACCCCAAGCAACCAATAAAGAAAAGAACAAGGAGTATAGTAAGCAATCTTTCTTGGTCAAAAGATATTGAACAAGTAAGAACCTGTCTTTTAAATAACAACCCAAATATAGCCAAACTGGAAAGTCGAGGAGAAATTTTCAAAGTAATTCAACTACTTCGAAGAAGTGAAGACTCGCCCAACGTTGTGCTAGAAGTTTCCCCGAAGATAAGGAATAAGAAACCAAAGAGGTGTCAAAACCGGTTTTTTGACAAATGATTGTACTCATTATATATAATTGCAGAGATGTGGTAAGTGCTGCTTATATGGACATAAAAGGGTCGAACGTAAAGGATTTACTGTCTGTTCCTATTGTGTGGAGAACCACGAGTACGGAACATGCGATTCAACTCATCCATACTGCCATTCTTGTCACATGAAAGGTTTGAAAAGGGATGGCTACGCATCCTATGATATAAAAAAATGTCCCACTGCTCAAAAATTAAAAGAGATTTTGCAAAACCCCATAGACTATTCTCATGACTAACACTTCTTCGAAAACAGTCCGTTTGAAGTTCTTTTAGATAAATCTACAACATTCATATGCAACACTTTGACAATTATAAAATATCATGGATGAATTGGACCCCGATGTGGTGCTCAGCCAATAGCCATGTGTCAATAAACAGTCCAAAATTACTTCTGTGCCTGTTAAAATGTGCCTGTTAATATGCTATGATAAAATAAATTTAGCTAAAAAGTTTTTTAATGGCGCTATATTAATCAAATCTGAAGTCTGATATTTGTGTCCATTTATCTTCAAACGATTGTGTTATTGCGATGATGTATATTAGAAGCAAAAAAAACTGTGTGTTCTGCTTATTTTCCTCCGTTAGGAGCCTCCCCCTGTGACAGTGTTTCATCAATTGACTAGTTGAAGAGCCGTTCATCTTTACTAATTGGTGCTGATGTCAATGCAGGCAGCCCCTTGTGGTCAGACGTTAACAACGCCGATAAAACGGGTAGAGATATGGAACAATTTTTAGGTCGTACTAATTTGGTCGTGATAAATAATCCTTCTGTTGCTACGTATAGACGTACGGGTAGTACTAGTCCAGATATCACCGTATTAGGATCTCAACTATTGCAGAAATTATATGATTTGAACGTATTGGACTACCCCTCACTACCCGATCATAGTTATATCACGTTCTCACTCAATTTCGGAGAAGCTGAGTTCAAACATAGTTCAGGCCTTGTTTGCTATAATTATAAAAAAAACTGGTTGGAATGTTTTTGTCACAGTATTATTACATGATATATATAGCATTTACAGTTTACCCGTTTGTTCACGGGAAGACATAGATGTTATAGTTTCCAACCTGACAAATTTAATACAAAAATGCACTTAAAGTTCAAGCTCTAGAAAGAGCTATTGTAAATTACCTATTTATAAACGATGGTGGAATTATGACCTAATCCAACTCCGGAGAAATTTTCGTAGAGCAGACAGAGCTTACAAAAATTTAGAAGTCCCGTATTAGAAGTGAAAATGTTAGATGTAAAAAAAAAAATATTATGGAAACACAACCAAAAAAGCTATATTTGATGATATAGATAGCAGTTGACTGACGAAGAGTCGAGCAACGAAGGGCTAAAATTTATGGAGAAAAATAAGACTCTAGAAGATCTGTTAAAAGAAAACGATTTTCAGTAAACTATGGGTTCTATCTAAGTCTTTGTTTTAACTTTATTAGGTTATTTATAAAGTTTAAGAAATAAAAGAGACTTATACACTCAACTAAATCAAATAAAAGAGGTTTAAAACTCAACTATGCATACTCTTGGAAGGGGAAGGACAAGGTTGGTATTGAAGACTGGGATGTTGCAATACTTTTAGAATTACTCCTGCTCCTGATTAAAATGAACTACTTTTTTGTATTTTTTTGTACTCTGTTCTTTACAGACACCTACTGATAATTTCGATTATGGTTGTGTAATTCAATTTCTCTCATTCTATTCATTTGGGGGGCTTGCAAAATCGTTTGGGTCGGTGCTTCATATCCAACTATTATCATCGCCCTCCATTGGCTTATTCCACCAAAATACATTGCTCGTCTCCTCTGGCGAATGTTAAAGCATTCATAGAATCTATTAATTCAACTGTGTAAATGACCTTCTGTACACTAAGCACATTTCTTGTGACAGCTGGTGCAAAATAGGCTATTGAAAAATACTTATTCTACATAAATCTAACTGACACATAGGTTGATATATTTTTAAGTCTAAACTAAGGGGTGGTCATCGTTCGCGCACAACAAGCATGCAATTATTCTTTGATGATAAATGGATTCGAATATGAACAAGTGTTAAAATGAATCGGGTAAAACCATAAATATTTATTGAGGCAGTGTTTTCTTGTCTCTCTGTTATGGGTCGCTACTTTGCTGGTTAATTTCCGGGTTACTGATTCTCGATTTTCTTTCTAGAAAATTAAAATCATAGAGATTACTTAATCTAATGATAAGAATCCGAAACATTTTAACAGGAATCTGTAATATTTAGCAAGAATCTGTAACATTTAGCAAGCTTTTACAGGGGACTTGTGGTATGACTAGTAGGATAGTGTAAAGGATAAAGATCAGATCTTCCTGAGCCATTGCTGGCGTATAGGGCATCGAGTCGACATTTCAGTTGCTGAATGTTTTTTTATAGGGAGTAGTAGCAAGCTTGTCGCCCAACATTGCTGCAGCCGGGATCAAACCCGGGTGCTCCGTATTAATCAATCCACTCTGCTACAACAGATTATGACTAGTAGGAAGCGAGAAATAATTTGTTGAAGTTTTCCAATTAATACATTGGAGTAAATTTGTCTATGCGAATGCGTAGTACCTTTACGGAAGAGAGTAAAAAAAATGAGTTGGAGATGATTTTGAATAACCTATTACTTTTATTAAGTGAGTGTATTTTTGATTGTGGAAAATTTTATATGCGGGGAGAATTTTTCTGAGGAGGGAATTAGCTTACACAATAAATACTTGAGCAGCTAAAATATACTTCCGTTAAAACCTAATTTGAACTCTGTTTTTCTTTAGGTTTTCCTTACTCTTTAAAAAATGAAATACAATTGAAAAATTGCCTGGAAAGGAGGGGACAGGAACCAACTGAAATTTAAATAAATAAACCAGTAAATAAAGAAAATTTTGTGGAAATAAAAAGAAAACCCTATAAATTCATTCAAGTTTGACAGTTGTCGCTTTTTAAATGTGTGGAATATTTAAGCATTAGTATTGAAGTACCTTACTAATCTTCGAAGCAAGGCAGTCTCCAGAAGTGATTTAGCCCCCCAGGCAGTTTTGCCTCACTCATGAAAACACAACAAAATGCATATATATAAACTTTTGATATGTGGTTTTTGTAACCCCACTCCCCCCTAAAAAAATCAGGCATGGGCAAAAGCTTACTGTCAGCCAAATCTCACAACTGTAAAAGAGAAAAAGAAACATTAGAAAATTCACTCTCTGAATTCAACCAGGAAAGAGGAATATTTAATCTATATTATAGATGGCAAAAAATTATTTTTTAAAACTTGTATATCTATCAGTTATTTCCCGTGTGGTAAGGATTTTATACCTGTTTTTTTTCTCCCTAATTTAAGAATGGAAAAATATTTTTAATTTTTTAGGACAAATATTTGGGAGGAGATGGAGGGGCTTCAAAGCCACTAAAACCTCCTTCTGGATAAGCTCCTATAGTGACCAAGATCCTATGGGAAAGAACCATTACTAAATAAAAAATATATAAAGCCGATGAATTATTAACAACTAATAAAAAAAAGAGTTTCGAGAGCAAGGAGGGTCACAGGCCCAAAAGTTACCCCTCCCTATAAGTGCCTGGTTCCTAGCACTCACAAACGTAGCTGCTCTTCGCAATTTATGGATAAGTCTCACAAAGTGAGTAAATTCTTATGACCCTTATCATACCAGGTAAGATGGAATTCGTTTCTGGCCAAGGAAGACAATCCAGGCATCGAGATTAGACTTTCAATCTGGTTTGTTTTAATTTATATATTACATGCCGATATAAATACGACTTTCAGCGTTTTAAATTCTTAAATAAATCCCCCATAAGGGACGTTCACAATGACATTTTTTATAGTACAAAAATTTAGATGGCCCTAATTTGAGCGAATAAGATTTTTCATGGAATTTTCTGAGTGGCTGAAAAAATTTTGTTGGATTAATTTAGCGCTAGCTAAATCCTGTCATTACTAAGAACTAATAGTGAATTGGTACTAACTATTCAAACTAATCTACAACTGAAGTTAATCTCATTTAAGATGAAACATTGAGTTTGACCTCTAAGTGTTGGCTACAAACGCCAGATTGTCCTGCCTTTCTAAACGAATACAAAAAATATAATAACACAATGAATATTAATTTATGATTATCTTCTACAGTAAACTACCAAATATAGTTGTCATTGTGTTTAAAACGAAATAAAATTGCCACATTTACTATCGAAATCATTTATTAATCTGTGAATACTTTTTAACTTAGTAAGATATTCTTTTAAAATGTGATTTTTTCTCCTTATATTCTGTTTCTTGTGCATCTTGTTTTCTTGCTGCGTCAGTTTTACCGTTCGCTTACAGCAAACGGAAAGTTGTTTTTATGTTGTTTTATTCACCAATCCCCAGCTTTTCGCTCTTCCCGTGCATTTATATGGGAATCAAAACGACTCCCAAAAGATCAACTAACGAACTTGGATTTAATTTTCTTTAATTTTTATCTGACCAGAAAAAAAATAAGGATAAATTGAAAAGGGAAGTTGAGAAACGTACTTCCTAGGCAGCAATATTTGTACTCTCCGGAGATCTCGGATTGTTGATGGTTGCTCTCGCCATACAATTGTTCTGTTTTGTCATAATAGACTTCACTGTCTTTGTAAATATGATTCTTACATATGCTTTCGCTCTTCTTTGCTTCACATAAATGACTTCAGTTTGGAACTAGGAAAAAATAAAAATTCAATGCAAAAAAATCCAAAAAGTACTTCCTCCTTTTTGGATGCTCTAGAAGAAAGACATTACCGTTGAGTAGAGCCGTATCCACTATAGAGAGTCTATATTAAAAGATATAGAGTGTTAATCCCTCTTTATTCAATCCTGACAAAAACACTTCTTATGACCTGAATGTTCCTATTTCTTATAATTTAAAAACAAATTCTATACTGATATTTATTTACAGAAAGGCATGCATATACTGATGTTTATTGAAAAATTTGATATAAATGTACGGATTTATTCTCTGAAGTTTTTTTCGATTCATTTATGTTAAAAAGGTGAAAACATATATACTTTTCTTTCTTTGAAAAATAGCTTTTCTTTGAAAAATATCTCGGGGAAAGTGTTAATTTCTCATTGCCTTTACTAACACAGTCTCTTTCGTTAGAAAACAAGAGAACAATTTAATTTTTTTTTTTTCATATAATAAAATATATCCACAAAAATTTAGCTATCCAGCGCTTCCGAAATCTACCAGCGGGTGGCAAGCAAATATTGAGTGGGTCGCAGCCGTGAATATTAATATTTGCAATCCACAGATTCTCTAGTGGCAATTAGAGGAACTTGTGTGTCCTAATTAGAATGAAAACAAAATCACACGTATTACCAATATGAAAGAAAAACTTTTCAAGTAGTAAGAAACATGACTAAATTTTTATTATTTCTTACCTAACTAAATCTGCAATTTATATTTTTATAAAGTTATTTCAATGTGACACATTTTCAATATAGTTTTAATATTCCCCAAATTTTGCACCTTAATGCACTAAGCTTGAACCACTTTATAAGCTTTATACCTTCATACGCGTAGCCTTGATAGTACTAGCATATCAGAAATAGCAGTAATAATGTTTTACTAGTAGCAGTAGTAACAGAAGTAGCGGCAGTATTATTAGCAGTAATAGAAGGTACATGTTGCCTTTTGGTCAGTTGAAGATCCCCCTCATGATACTCCAGAAGTTTCGAGATAATACGCTAAGCCGTTCAGGAAATATTTCTGATATGCCTGCATTAGCAATCTATATTCCTACAGTGTGTCTTTATTTATTTTAGCTTTCCACTAAACAGCTTCCTCGGATATTCTTGCTTTGATTTAGTTCAGCAAACCCCTACATAATCTCTGAAAATGCCAGTCGTCTTTTGAGAATGTAAACAGCAAACATTCTTATCTTTCTCAACAATATATACTATAGGTTAAAAATGGAAGGATTTCCAAACTTTCAGGGCAAAGGATGGTGCCACACTTTTCAAGGTAAAGGATGAAGCGTTTGCCCAGAAAGCTGTGGAGGCGGATGATATCTCCAAAGGCAAAATTACCGGACATTTCAACAATACTGACCAAAAAAGCTGTCTACAAATCTTGGTTGGATGTTTTTTGTAAAATGATAGAATTGACATTTGGAATGAGGTAGATACTCTCCAAATGTTATTTAATCTGAAAAAGAGCTCTAAAACTCTCAATTTCAAATCATATGAGCCCCGTTCTTAGTTTATATAACCACCCAGTCCATAAAAAGAATATACGCTCCTGGGACACGACTTAAACCCTTGCCCCTGGGCTCTGGGGGGGGAGGGGGTCAATACTGGAGACAATGTTATATGCTCTTAGGGATATTTTGAACGAAACAGTTTTGTCACAATTTGGATCAGATTGTCTTTTTTTAGGGGAGGTGGATAACTAAAATAGAGCATTCTAGTTTAAATGCATTCAGCCTCTTCTCAAATTTTATCACCACCTCTTCCATAAGAGCCGTATAACCTCCCTTGGGCATAACTTAAAACCCCTGTCCCCTGGCTGTTAGGGGTTATCTAAACCCCGACAGCCTTGTTATAGGATCTCTGGGCTATTTTGAAAAAAATAGCTATCTCAAAATTTCTAATGGACAAATTTTGGGAAAAGAAGACGAAGAGGGTGGGGGCCTAATTGCCCTCTAATCATTTTACTTAAGATGGTGCTAAAACTCTTGATTTCCAATTGAATGAGCCCGCTCCGAGGCTTAACCAGTCACATCTTCTATAAAAAAAACCTCCTATATTAGTAAGGAGAAACTAGTAAAACTTGGAGCCTTTGCCCTGATCGCATTAATTTTGAGAAATAATGGTTGTAGGTGAAGGAGGGTACTGGTTGCACTCAAATCAACTTTGGCTGTTCAAAGGAGTTCTAGAACTTTTGAAGTTCTTACGACAACTCCTTCTATACGAAGTGTCTTGGTCAGAAAAAAAAAGGATAATGTAAAAATACATTATATTGTCCCGACTCACCTTTTACTTCGGCAGCGCCATTGCACTACCTTTGAATTCTGGTTGTTTTGACTTTTAATTACTATATTTTTATATTATTATATGTTCTTTCGATAATTTTGAACAAAACGGCTATCACACAATTTCACTCAGAGACATTTGGGGAGAATAGGATGTCGCAAAGTGCTAGTTGCCCTCCTATCAATTTTTACCCTTACAAGCGAAGTAAAACTTTGAATTTACAATTAAAAAACAACAATCTCATAAGTTTATACGACCATCTCTTGCATAAAACGAGAGATAAGAGCTCATATGGCACTCGTGACGAGGATGGAGGAGCCAAGAGCTCATATGGCATAAGCTCTAACAAAATTCTAAGAATCAATAGATTGATTTAAAAGGAAAATCAGAGGCTTAATACCGATCAGGATTTAAAATAAGAGCTCTGAGACAGGATGTTCTTTTAAATATAAAAATTCAGTAAGATCTGATCACCCATTCGTTACTAAAAAAATAAATATTTTTTTCTAATTTTTCCTCTCCCTTCAGCCCCCCAGATGGTCAAATCGGGGAAAACGACTATATCAAGTCAGTTTGTACAGGTCCTTGACAGGCCTACCAATTTTTATCGTCCTAGACCGTCCAGAAGCACCGAACTCGCCCAAGCACTGGACCCCCTGAACTCCCCAAAAGAGAGCGCAAGTCCAGTTACATCAATCATGGACCTAGGACATTTGATCATTCTACCCACAAAGTTTCAACCCGATCTCTCCACTCTCAGCGTTTTCAAAGATTTCTGGTTTCCCCCTCCAACTCCCCCCAATGTAACCAGATCTATTCGGGATTTAAAATAAAAGCTTTGAGACACAAATTCAATCTAAATATCAAATTTCATCAAGATCCAGTCACCCATTCGTAAGTTAAAAATACCTCAATTTTTCTAATTTTTCCGAATTAACACTCCCCTCCAATTCCCCCAATGACGGCAGATTCAGTCGGCATATGTCAATCAAGTATCTAAGACTTTTGCTGATCGTCCAGCAAAAGTCCTATGATCGTTCTATATATCAAATTTCATTAAGATCCGATCACCCATTCTTAAGATAGAGATTTTCAAGCTCAATTTTCACATTATATATTAATATATATATATATATATATATATATATATATATATATATATATATATATATATATATATATATATATATATATATATATATATATATATATATATATATATATAAAATAAGTACTTGTAAAATAATTTTGTCAATTCTGGTTTTTGTTAATTTCTGGTCAGAATTTAATGAGAATATTCAGTTTTGGTTCATAAATTTCGTATATATAATAACTGAATCAGTACATCCAAAATATCAAATACAAAGTTAGGATTTCAATAGGAATTTTTGCTAAGAGAAAAAAAATTACTAAATCATCAGTAAATCCTAGCTTCAAAATAATTTGAAGGTACTTAACATCAAGTATTATATACAAATTAAACATTTATTATATCAAAGACTTCAACTAAGGGTATCATAAATGATAATACAAAGGTGACAGAACAAATTATATAAAAACAACTTTCATGGAGTCTCATCATTATACTAAATATTTTAATTAAAGGTGACAAAATTACGGTAGATAAAAACTAAATGATTTATTACAACTTTTTTCGAGTTGTATCAGAGAAGCAAATCTTTAATGGTAGTCTTAGTTAAAAATGTAGAGAGAAATTGAAATTTGGATTCTTCTGCTGTAGATTTTAAATTTATTTTCGTTTTTTTTACGTAATATGAATTTTATCTTCTTTCACTTCTGTTTCACTGAAGATTCCCTGTCTTTAAAATTTCCTTTAAAAATTTCATTTCTGTTGAAATTTTTGCAGGTTGATTTTTGAAGAATTTCCTTGAGCTTTTGATAATTGTTACAAGAATTACAATAAATCTTCTAACCTAAGTCTTATTTAAAATTAGATAAATCAAACTTATCACACCTTCAACCAGTCTGTATTAATGTGTTTTTTTTTGGGGGGGGGATATTTGGTAGCGATTGGCCATTAGGCCCATGCGTTTCATTGGGCTTTTCATAAGTGTACAAAAATTATACTTCATCCTCTAATCTTTGTTCAATTCTAAATTGAATTCTTTATTTCACACATAGAATGTGAAATATCTAAATAACAATTTAATACTGTACTAATTTTACAAGAAACATCCTCCTTGGATCTAATAGATCCGAAGAGGATCAAATTGTAATCGAAAAAAAGACTAAAAGAACAAATTGATAAAAAAAAATTATTGAGAAACCATAAATAGATCTTAACTCTTTTGGAATCTAAAATGACCAACAGTATTGTACTCATTCGTTAAAATTATTTAGTTTAAATAAATAAGAGTTGGACAACTAAAGCAACTATTCACATAGTCTTATCATTAAAATGTTGTTTTATCCGACAATCCCCAGCTTTTCGCTCTACCCGTACATTGGTATGGGAATCAGAACGACTCTCAAAAGCTCAACTAACGAACTTGTATTTAATTTTCTTTAATATTTATCTGACCAGAAAAAAATAAGTGTAAATTGAAAAGGAAAGTTGAGAAACATACTTCCTAGACCGAAATATTTGAACTCTCCAGAGATCTCGGATTGTTGATGGTTGCTCTCGTCTTACAACCATTACAATCATTGTTGATGGTTGTTCTCTTGTGTTATTTTAGACTTCACTGTCTTCGTAAAGATGATTCTTCCATAGGTTTTCGCTCTTCTTTGCTTGACATAAATGATCTCAGTTTGGAACTAGGAGAATATAAAAATTCAATACATAAAATCCAAAAAATGCTTCCTTCTTTTTGGATACTCTTAAAGAGACATTACCGTTGAGTAAAGCAGTATCCAATGCACAAAGTCTACATTAAAAGATATAGAGCGTTAATCCCTCTTTATTCAATCCCTACGAAAATACTTCTTATGACCTGGATGTTCCTATTTCTTATAATAGAAAAAAAAACACATCTTATACTGATATTTAAAGACATGCATATACTTATGTTTAATATAAATATAATGATATTTATTCCTTGATGTTTTTTTTCGATTAATTTATGTTAAAAAAGGGAAAATATTTAAAATACATTTTGTTTACAGTAAAGTGCAATTAAAGTTCTGGTCTGAAGAAGACAGGGGGAACCTGGACCTGACTCATTTCAGCTTCTGCTTATTTTGAGTTTGGAAGTTACTTATTATATTTTCTTTTCTATTTGGGTATTATTTTCGTTATTGATGTTTATATTCTGGTAATTTTACGCTTGGAACGTTATTTGACTTCATTTCTGCTTATTTTTCACATAGTGAGGCTCTTTACTTTTCCTTGAAAAATATTTCGGGGAATGTGTTTGATATTAATTTCTCATTGTCTTTATTGGCATAGTCTCTTTCGTTAACAAACAAAAGAATAATTTAAGTCTTTTCAATTTTTTCTATAAGAATCCATAGCTTGCCTTACTATTTATATTAAATTTTATAACGTAAGTCTTTTCAAAATCTGGACATGCAAATTATTATTTATGTTAGTTTTACACATCCAGAGGTTTTCTCAAAAATTAAAAACTAATACTGTTTCCACAAAAATTTAGCTATCCAGCGCTTCCAAAACTATGGGTCGCAACCCACCAGTGGGTTAAGAGCAAATATTTAAGTGGGTCGCGGCTGCGAACATTGATATTTGTAATGCACAGATTCTGTAGTGGCAGTTACCGGAACTTGTGTGTTCTAATTAAAATGAAAACAAAATCAAACGTATTACCAACATGAATGAAAAACTTTTAAAGTAGTAAGAGATATGACTAGATTTTTTTTTTATTTCTTACCTAACTAAATCTGCAAGTTTTATTTTTACAAAGTTATTTCAATGGGGCATATTTTCAATATAGTTTTAATATTCCCCAAATTTTTCACCTTAATGCACTAAGCTTTGGTAGCAGAAATAGAAAGACCAGTAGTAATACTAGTAATAGTAAAAATAATAGTTGCAGTAAAAGTAGCTTTAGAAGCAGTACTAGAAGTAGTAATAAGAGAAGCAATAGCAGTATGAATAGAAGCAGCAGCATTAGGATGCAAATTTTGTCTTTTCGTTAGTTCAACAAGCCCTGTGTGCTTACATTTCAAAAACAGAACTCTTCCTAAGATATTGCTGAAGTTGGAGCTTAGCACAATAAGCCGTTGGTATGACATTACTGACACATCCTTCTGATAGTCTGCATATTCAAACACTTCCGTAAAATTTTTTAAAATGTCTGAAACCTGTCAAATGTTTGCCTTCATACGCGTACCTTTAATAGTATTAAATATAAAAAACAAGTATATTTTACTGAAAGTAAGGAGCAACATTAAGACTAAAAACGAACAGAAATTACTCCGTATATGAAAGGGTCTGTTCCCACCTCAATGCCCCGCTCTTTACGCTAAAGTTTGACTCTTTCTGTCAAATCTACTTTTTAAAACAGTGAAAAACTAGCGTAAAGAGCGGGGCATTGAGGAGGGAAAAGCCCTTTTCATATACAGAGTAATTTATGTTCAAGTTTTAACGTCGCTACTTACTTTCATTTAAAAAAACTTATTTTTTTTTATTTAATTTCTTAATTTTTTTAATTAATGTATGTTTTGATTTGGCTCTCCACACATGAATACTTAAAACGAAATTTGCGTATTATTTTTTTTTTGGCTAAATGGCTTTCTCTTAGTTTTGATAAGACGATTTTGAATTTAAAAAAAGGGATGGGGCAGGAGGCCTAGTAGCCCTCCAATCTTTTGGTTCTTAAAAAGCAACTATAGCTTTTAATTTTTTGCGAAGGTTTTCATTAGTAAAAAATATACGTAACTTACGAATTAACCTACGTAACGAATTACTATATTCGTATATTTTTATTACGTATATGAGGGGGTTTGCCCCCTCGTTAATACCTTGCTATTTACGCTAAAGCTTATATTTTGTTCCAATTCTTTAAGAATGACTCCTGAATAACAATGCCGTATAATAAATAGTTGAAATTACTAAAAATAATTTAGCGTAAAGAGCAGGTATTTAGGAGGAGATGAAACTCTCATATGCGTAATAATTTCTTTTCGTTTTAAGTTTTAATGCTGCTCCTTACTTTCAGTTGTAAAACTTATTTTTTCATTGTTTTTTGTTTTAAATAATGCTAGAAAATACTGCACCCCCACCATGGAAATTCTCTTCTCCAATGACAAATTCCTCCATGGAAAGATACTTCCACGTAACCCCCCTCCCCTCAACTCACTCTCCGACCAAGAAAAAAAATATCCCTAAAAACGTCTGTACACTTCCCAATAACCATTACTATATGTAAAAGCTGGTCAAATTTTGTAACTTGCAGCCCCTCCCCCAGGAACTTTGACGGAGTAAGCCGTCCCCGAAGACATAGTTATTAGGTTTTTCGACAATGCTGAACATAATGGCTATCTCAAAATTTTGAATCGTTGACTTTAGGAAAAAACGGAGCGTGGGAGGGGGCCTAGGTGCCCTCCAGTTTTATTAGTCACCTAAAAAGGGCACAAGAATTCTTAATTTCCATTAGAATGAGCCCTCTTGCGACACTTTATGACCACTGGGTCAATTCGATCACCCCTGAAAAAAAAAAATAAACACATATCGGTGATCAGTCTTCTGGCTAAAAATACGAAATTTTACATCTTTGTAGATAAGAGCCTAAAACTTCTACAATAGGATTCTCTGAAACATTGAATGCGATGGTGTGATTTTCGTTAAGATTTTATGACATTTAGGGGGTGTTTCCCCCTATTTTCCAAAACAAGGCAAATTTTCTCAGGCTCGTAACTTTTGATGAGGACCACCTTTTCCGAAAGAAAACTCCTTTATAATCCCTGGGTAAAGCTCAGAGCCCTTGCCCCTCAACTCTGAGGGGTTATTTCAACCTCAGACTATTTTTTAACTAAATGAATATCTCAAAAGTTCTACGGGATACATTTGTGGAGAAGAGGGGGTAGTGGCTAGTTTGCCTCTGATAACTTTTGACTCTAAAAAAGGGAACTAGGACTTTTATTTTCTAACCAAATGAGTCTCTTCCAAAGTTTATACGGCCATCATTTTCATAACAGTCTGATTCCCCCCCCCCCCGAGTATGATTTAAAATCTTTGTCTTCTGGCTCTGAAGGGTTGTGTCCATCTGGGCTGTATTTTCAAATTATCCTCACACTAATTTTAACAACTTTTCGCTGTTTTCTCTTTTAACAACTTAAAATTTCGACCGAACCCATTTGACGGAAAGTCAGTCAGAGGGACTAGTTAACCTCAAATCACTGTGAACTCCTATAAAGAAAATAGGGCTTTCAATTTCCAATTAAATGATGCCCCTTCAAAGTTTATAGGAAAACCCCTTCAATAAATACATTTTGTGCCCCAGGGAGGAACTCATAACCCTTGTCCCCAGGCTCTTGAGTTTTGTATAAACCCTGGAAACATTGTTAAATGATCATTTAATCATTTTGGACAAAATGGCTATCTAAAAACTTCGGTCATATGCTTAAGAGGTCTATGGAGGCCAGTACCCCTTCAATCACTTTTGACTTATAAAGAGGACACTAGACCTTTTGATTTGCGAGCAAATGAATCCCCTCTGAAATTTATATGAGCACCCCCTCCATAAAATCCATACAAATAAATAATGAGTATATTTTATATACTTATATAGATTATTATACATGTATATATATATATATATATATATATATATATATATATATATATATATATATATATATAATATATATATATATATATATATATATATAGATATATATATATATATATATATATATATATATATATATATATATATATATATATATATATATATATATATATATATATATACTGATTCATTGCATCCAAAATACCTAGTACAAAGTTAGAATTTCAATACGATTTTTTCCTGCAGGAAAAAAAAATTACTAAATCATCCGTAAATAAATCTAATATATCTATCTAAATCTAATATAAATAAATCTAATATATAAATCTAATAAATTATTATCTAATATAAATCGTAAATACTAGCTTCCAAGCAATTTGAAGGCACTTACCACCAAAGGTTATATACAAATTCAACGTACATTAGATTAAAAGCTTCAACTACGGGTAATATTGAAGATGATCGAGTCCTATCATTATACTAAATACTTCAATAAAGGGTGACAAAAATGATTATAGATAAAAACTAAATCATTTGAAACAACTTTTATCGATTCATATCTGAGACAGAAATCTTTACTGGTTGCCTTGTCTAAACACAAAAAATGAAATTGAAGTTTGGAATGTTGTAATGTAGATTGTATATTTATTTTCGTTTTTTAGGTAACATGAATTTTATTTAATTTTTCGATTGTGTTTCGCTGAAGATTCACTGTCTTTAAAATATCCTTAAACTATTTTTCATATTATTTGTATTGATATTTTAGCAGTATGAGACCAGCCACTTAATTGGGTTTTTGATAATTGTTACAAGAATTACAATACATCTTCTAATATCAGTTTAATTTTAAATTTAATTCATCAAACTTATAAAGCCTTCACCAAATCTCTATTATATTTGGGGACAGGGGGGCTATGTGGTGGCAATTGATCATAAAGCCTAGACGTTCCATTGAGCTTTTCATAAGTGTACAAGAATCATAGTTCATCCTCTAATTTTTGTTTAATTATAAATTAAATAAATCAAATTTATCACGGCTTCGCATAAAAACAGTAAGAGGGACTGTTGACAAATTCAAATTATAAGACTGTAAAAAATAGATCTTTTTAGGTAGTTCATTGACCAATTTCCAGCATTTTATATTGAGGATTTTACCAGTGTGCCAGAATAGGTCTTATATCAATGACGGTTCCGAAATCAATAAAAAAGCAAATAAAAATGGCTCAAATATTGATCAATATTATTTTCTTCTTTTGTCCTGAAAATAAGTGTGGGCACTGAACTTAAAAAAGGGTGGGTAAGTTTCTACTTAACAAAATTACAGAACGTGATTTAATTTTACTGTTCTTGTAACTTTAAAATTGACTTCTTTATTTCATCCTACTCGACTTAAAAATCTTTTCTACTATAATAGCAGGTAAAAACCTTTGACAAAATAGAAACAAAGTTTCAGTTACTCCCAATTTTCAAAAATGGAGTACTACCATCTTTGAATATCTTATTTCGCGTAGATAATTAACACATATTAATCTGCTTTATAAGCCCAGACGAACCGACTAGGGAGGTTCATGACTAAAGACTTGAACTTCCACGTCCGATAGTGTGAATTTGCAATTCTCAGAATTTTTGTTGCTGATTCTATGAGCCCTATGCTTATACAAATATCTCTCAGAATTCATAGCCCCTGGCTCACTTGGTCCAAACCCAAATAGAAATCATGATTAAACATTGCAACATCAAATAAAAACAAATATTGAACAAAACCGTAGATTAAAGCCAATATACGGTTAATCTCTATAGTCCAAATATCACTTGCAAACATACTCTTTCCTCTAATTATTTAATGTGAATTTAAACTTTAACTTTACAAAAATTCTGACATTCGTGACGAAACAACAATTCCTTACCAAGATTTAATAAATAATATAAATACTACCTCTATGTGCTCAATATCATAAATTCATCCTTAATCCTATGCGAATAGTAGCACTATGAGTCTCGCAAAATTCGTGCAGGGAAAAGGAAGAGCTTCTGTAATTATATTATATTCTTCACAGTGGATCAGATAGAATTCAATGGCATTTTGGTCCTACAAAATAAATATATTTGTTTAACATATGTCTTTCAGTAAAGACCAAATACTAAATATTTACCCAACAAAGAAAAATGCTGTTAGAGCTGGGGAAAGGTCAATCTATGAAACCTAATAGTACTGCTACATTTTACTCAGACATATTCCTCTGATGAGCACACAATATGAATAGCCTTATTCAAAAAGTTCGAGCGAGAGCGAATAGTACGGTTAAAAAAATCCAGGCTAGGTTATAATCAGGTGGGAAACCAATAAAATTCTATAAACTTAGGAAGTTAAATACCCCCACCCCAACAAATATGCTAATTTTGTTAAGTAGAAACTTACCCACCCTTTTTTAAGTTCAGTGCCCACACTTATTTTCAGGACAAAAGAAGAAAATAATATTGATCAATATTTGAGCCATTTTTATTTGCTTTTTTATTGATTTCGGAACCGTCATTGATATAAGATCTATTCTGGCACACTGGTAAAATCCTCAATATAAAATACTGGAAATTACCTGGAACTACCTAAAAAGATCTATTTTTTACAGTCTTATAATTTGAATTTGTCAACAGTCCCTCTTACTGTTTTTATGCGAAGCCGTGATAAATTTGATTTATTTAATTTATAATTAAACAAAAATTAGAGGATGAACTATGATTCTTGTACACTTATGAAAAGCTTAATGGAACGCCTAGGCCTTATGATCAATTGCCAGCGCATAGCCCCCCTGCCCCCAAATATAATAGAGATTCGGTGAAGGCTTGATAAGTTTGATGAATCAAATTTAAAATTAAACTGAGATTAGAAGATGTATTGTAATTCTTGTAACAATTATCAAAAACCCAATTAAGTGGCTGGTCTCATGCTGCTAAAATATCAATACAAATAATATGAAAAATAGTTTAAGGATATTTTGAAGACAGTAAATCTTCAGCGAAACAAAATCGAAAATTAAATAAAATTCATGTTACCTAAAAAACGAAAATAAATATACAATCTACAACACAACATTCCAAACTTCAATTTCTTTTTTTGTATTTAGACAAGGCAACCAGTAAATATTTCTGTCTCAGATATGAATCGATAAAAGTTGTTTCAAATGATTTAGTTTTTATCTATAGTCATTTTTGTCACCCTTTATTGAAGTATTTAGTATAATGATAGGACTCGATCATCTTCAAAATTACCCGTAGTTGAAGCTTTTAATCTAATGTACGTTGAATTTGTATAAAACCTTTGGTGGTAAGTGCCTTCAAATTGCTTGGAAGCTAGTATTTACGATTTATATTAGATTTATTTATATTATATCTATTAGATTTAATAATTTATTAGATTTATATATTAGATTTATTTATATTAGATTTAGATAGATATATTAGATTTATTTACGGATGATTTAGTAATTTTTTTCCTGCAGCAAAAAATCGTACTGAAATTCTAACTTTGTACTAGATATTTTGGATGCAATGAATCAGTATATGTAAATATATATATGTATATATATATATATATATATATATATATATATATATATATATATATATATATATATATATATATATATATATATATATATATATATATATATATATATATATATATATATATATATTACATGTATAATAATCTACATATATAAAATATACCCATTATTTATTTGTATGGATTTTATGGAGGGGGTGGTCATATAAATTTCAGAGGGGATTCATTTGCTCGCAAATCAAAAGGTCTAGTGTCCTCTTTAAAAGTCAAAAGTGATTGAAGGGGGACTGGCCTCCATAGACCTCTTAAGCATATGACCGAAGTTTTTAGATAGCCATTTTGTCCAAAATGATTAAATGATCATTTAACAATGTTTCCAGGGTTTATACAAAACTCAAGAGCCTGGGGACAAGGGTTATGAGTTCCTCCCTGGGGCACAAAATGTATTTATTGAAGGGGTTTTCCTATAAACTTTGAAGGGGCATCATTTAATTGGAAATTGAAAGCCCTATTTTCTTTATAGGAGTTCACAGTGATTTGAGGTTAACTAGTCCCTCTGACTGACTTTCCGTCAAATGGGTTCGATCGAAATTTTAAGTTGTTAAAAGAGAAAACAGCGAAAAGCTGTTAAAAATAGTGTGAGGATAATTTGAAAATACAGCCCAGATGGACACAACCCTTCAGAGCCAGAAGACAAAGATTTTAAATCATACTGGGGGGGTGGGGGCAAATCAGACTGTTATGAAAATGATGGCCGTATAAACTTTGGAAGAGACTCATTTGGTTAGAAAATAAAAGTCCTAGTCCCCTTTTTTAGAGTCAAAAGTTATCAGAGACAAACAAGCCACTACCCCCTCTTCCCCACAAATGTATTCCGTAGAACTTTTGAGATAGCCATTTAGTTAAAAAATAGTCCAAAAGTCGTATAACAAGGCTTTTTAGGTTGAAATAACCCCTCAGAGTTGAGGGGCAAGGGTTCTGAGCTTTACCCAGGGGTTATAAAGGAGTTTTCTTTCGGAAAAGTGGTCCTTATCAAAAGTTACGAGCCTGAGAAAATTTGCCTTATTTTGGAAAATAGGGGGAAACACCCCCTAAATGTCATAAAATCTTAACGAAAATCACACCATCGCATTCAATTTTTCAGAGAACCCTACTGTAGAAGTTTCAGGCTCTTATCTACAAAGATGTAGAATTTCATATTTTTTGGCCAGAAGACAGATCACAGATATGTGTTTATTTTTTTTTCAGGGGTGATCGAATTGACCCAGTGGTCCTAAAGTGTCGCCAGAGGGCTCATTCTAATGGAAATTAAGAGTTCTTGTGCCCTTTATAGGTGACTAATAAAACTGGAGGGCACCTAGGCCCCCTCCCACGCTCAGTTTTTTCCTAAAGTCAACGATTCAAAATTTTGAGATAGCCATTTTGTTCAGCATTGCCGAAAAACCTAATAACTATGTCTTCGGGGACGGCATACTCCGTCACAGTTCCTGGGGGAGGGGCTGCAAGTTACAAATTTTGACCAGCTTTTACATACAGTAATGGTTATTGGGAAGTGTACAGACGTTTTTAGGGAGATTTTTTTTTCTTGGTCGGAGATTGAGTTGAGGGGAGGGGGTTACGTGGAAGTATCTTTCCATGGAGGAATATGTCATTGGAGAAGAGAATTTCCATGGTGGGGGTGCAGTATTTTCTAGCATTATTTAAAACAAAAAACAATGAAAAAATAAGTTTTACAACTGAAAGTAAGGAGCAGCATTAAAACTTAAAACGAAAAGAAATTATTACGCATATGAGAATTTCATCTCCTCCTAAATACCTGCTCTTTACGCTAAATTATTTTTAGTAATTTCAACTATTTATTATACGGCATTGTTATTCAGGAGTCATTCTTAAAGAATTGGAACAAAATATAAGCTTTAGCGTAAATAGCAAGGTATTAACGAGGGGGCAAACCCCCTCATATATGTAATAAAAATATACGAATATAGTAATTCGTTACGTAGGTTAATTCGTAAATTATGTATATTTTTTACTAATGAAAACCTTCGCAAAAAATTAAAAGCTATAGTAGCTTTTTAAGAACCAAAAGATTGGAGGGCTACTAGGCCTCCTGCCCCATCCCTTTTTTAAATTCAAAATCGTCTTATCAAAACTAAGAGAAAGCCATTTAGCCAAAAAAAAAAATAATACGCAAATTTCGTTTTAAGTATTCATGTGTGGAGAGCCAAATCAAAACATGCATTAATTAAAAAACATTAAGAAATTAAATAAAAAAAAAACAAGTTTTTTTAAATAAAAGTAAGTAGCGACGTTAAAACTTGAACATAAATTACTCTGTATATGAAAAGGGCTTTTCCCTCCTCAATGCCCCGCTCTTTACGCTAGTTTTTCACTGTTTTAAAAAGTAGATTTGACAGATAGAGTCAAACTTTAGCGTAAAGAGCGGGGCATTGAGGTGGGAACAGACCCTTTCATATACGGAGTAATTTCTGTTCGTTTTTAGTCTTAATGTTGCTCCTTACTTTCAGTAAAATATACTTGTTTTTTATATTTAATACTATTAAAGGTACGCGTATGAAGGCAAACATTTGACAGGTTTCAGACATTTTAAAAAATTTTACGGAAGTGTTTGAATATGCAGACTATCAGAAGGATGTGTCAGTAATGTCATACCAACGGCTTATTGTGCTAAGCTCCAACTTCAGCAATATCTTAGGAAGAGTTCTGTTTTTGAAATGTAAGCACACAGGGCTTGTTGAACTAACGAAAAGACAAAATTTGCATCCTAATGCTGCTGCTTCTATTCATACTGCTATTGCTTCTCTTATTACTACTTCTGGTACTGCTTCTAAAGCTACTTTTACTGCAACTATTATTTTTACTATTACTAGTATTACTACTGGTCTTTCTATTTCTGCTACCAAAGCTTAGTGCATTAAGGTGAAAAATTTGGGGAATATTAAAACTATATTGAAAATATGCCCCATTGAAATAACTTTGTAAAAATAAAACTTGCAGATTTAGTTAGGTAAGAAATAAAAAAAAATCTAGTCATATCTCTTACTACTTTAAAAGTTTTTCATTCATGTTGGTAATACGTTTGATTTTGTTTTCATTTTAATTAGAACACACAAGCTCCCTTTATCTTTTTTTTGGGTGCTTAGTCTTTGGCTGAGATTACAACGAGAGGAGAGTGATTGGAGTCGTTTATTTAGCCTGTATCTGCACCTCTGTAGACACTTGCATCCATGCCTAAGCTACTCCAATGTCTTCTGACAAGGAAGTGGTCAATCAGGGCTTTGGTGAAAACGTTGTTAGATCTTCAGGTGACAAGATGGAGCTTCTGGTGCGCGAACTGGATGTTCACCAGACATTGGTTATTATGTTTGGTAAGCTTAGCAGCCTCTCGCCGTTCTGGGATCTTTCTCTGATAATATAACGTTCAATCCCTCCTTCAGTTTTTGCATCTGATTTACCGACCCTTGCGTTAAAGTCACCAGCAACAAATAGTATGTTGCTTCCTAAGACAGAGTCAAGTATTCTCTGCAGCTCAAAGTAGAACACATCTTTGGCGTCATCAGGACTAACTCTGATAGGCGTGTAGACAGACAATGTAGTCACGTTACTAATCCGGCCTTTCAGTCTCAGGGCAGAGATTTCCTATTCGAGCTCTAATGTCAGCTTAAGCATCTCCATCCAAAGTTAGGACAGAACCAAGGTAACAGAACTATTCCATAGTCTCAATGGTTTCACCCTCTAAATGGATATCTGGGTGGTTTGGGGCGTTGGCTTTCATGACTTTTGTTTTAGACTTCTTGATCATGAGGCCAGCTTTCTTTGATGTACATTAGACATCGTTGACCATCTTTTATAGTTCAGCCAAAGAGATACTCATGAGATTCACATTGTCTGCAAAGTCAAGGTCTATCAGGGCGATTGGGCTGTCGTCTCTCTGACCGACAACAAACCCTTTGTAGGTGTAAAGCAAATCCGTTATTATCCACTCAAATATGTAATTGAACAGGGCCGGAAAAACAGGCCACCCCTGTTTGACCCCTGACGTAATGTCAAATTCCGTCGTTTCGCCATCAGCAGTTAGGACTCTTGTAACTGTAGACTCATGGGCTCCCTTGAGTATCTAAATCAGTTCCACTGGGACACTGTTTTCCATTATAATCTTTCAAAGCTCAGTCCTGACAAGGGATTCAAATGCGGCAACAAAAACAAATAAGGCGATGAAACCAGACAGTTGAAACCTCTCGCTCTGCTGTACGATAGGGCAGTAGGTAAGAATATGTTCCTGACAGCCCCTGCCAGGCCTGAAACCTGCTTTTTCTGATCAAGTCAACTTGTCTTGGGTGTCCTTGAAATGGTTTGGGACAATTATGCAAACAGCCTTCATGGCGTGGACTATTAGTGATATACCTCGGTGGTTTGAGCAGACTGCCCTGTCTCCCTTTTTATATACCAGCATAAGCACTGATAGTTTTCAATCTTTTGGGAATTTTTTTGTTGACCATACCTCAACTAGCAAGTCTTTCAGCTGACATAGTAGTGTGGGGGATGACTCATACATCTCTGCTGAGATGTCATCCTCTCTAAGGGTTTTGTTATTTTTCATGTTTTTCAGCACCAACGGAACACTAGCAAATGACGGTGGCTGTAGGTCTATCTGGTAGGTCTCCTTCAGTGAATTCTGGAAATCCAGTGGATCATACAAAGCGTTGGGGGATTAAGGCTCAGAGACATGTTCTTTTCATCTCTTAAGGCGGTCTTTTTGTGTCTGAATAAGGCTGCCCATTTTGTCTTTTAGTGAGTCTGTGGAGATGGGCAACTTGCCTGTCGCTTCCCTCAGCAGCTTGAATGTTTTCCTTAGGTTATGCGATTCTGCTGCTTGTTGCATTTCAGAAGTCATTTGCTACCAAAATTTCCCCTGTCACTATGAGTTAACTGCTTTACCAGCTTGCGAGCATTTTTAGGGGCTCCTTAGGGATATTGAAAAGGGTTTGTTTGTTTTCCATTAGCTCAATTGTTTTGTCCAAGATCCAGAGCATTTGTTTCCTCTTGGTGTGACCAAGAACCTGTTCAACAACCTCTTGAGTCATGACTTTCAGCTTGTGCCATTGGTTTTTGATGTCAGTGAAATCATTAGGGGCCTCAAATCGATTGCTAAGCTGTAGCTCAAAATCATCCATGATTTGTAGACTCAGTAGTTTTGATACATCAAACCTATTGGTCTTTATCTTTTTTGTGGGCGCTTAGTCTTTGGCTGAAATTAAAATGAGAAGAAAGTGATTGGAGTCATTTATTTAGCCTGTATCTGCACCTTTGTAGACACTTGCATCCATATGTAAGCTACTCCAATGTCTTCTGACAAGGAAGTGGTCAATCTGGGCTTTGGTGACAACGTTGTTAGATCTTCAGGTCACAAGATGAAGCTTCTGGTGCTCGAACTGGATGTTCACCAGACATTGGTTATTATGTTTGGTAGGCTGTAGCAGCCTCTCGCCGTTCTGGCATCTATCTCTGATAATATAACGTCCAATCCCCCCTTCTGTGATTGCATCTGATTTACCAACCCTTGCGTTAAAGTCACCAGCAACAAATAGTATGTTGCTTCATGAGACGGAGTCAAGTATTCTCTGGAGCTCAAGGTAGAGCACATCTTTGCGGTCATCAGGACTATCTCTGATAGGCGTGTAGACAGACAATGTGGTTACGTTACTAATCTGGCCTTTCAGTCTCATGGTAGAGATTCTTGCTGACACTGGTTGCCAAGAGATGATAGCTGATGCAGCAATTGGGTTCAGAAGTAACCCGACTCAATGGAGAGTGCTTCCATCAGTCAGTCCAGATTTGTAAAATTCCTATGTTTCTGAGTCTGTGAGGTCAATTGATTTGGTCAGTATGTTGTTCAATCTAGTCTCAGAAAGGCAACGTATATTGAGAACATACTTTTTCATTTCATTAGCAAGGAGCATCTGAGTTGACTCGGCCTTGCAACTTCTTACGTTCCAAAAACCAGCTTTAAGTTTTTGGTGGGGATGATTAGCCCATTTCTTGAATCAGGCATCATCCACTTCAATTACTGCAGACGCCATAGTATTGATCTCTGCCTCTGAATCTTCTGTATCCATTAATGTTTAATGGGAATTTTATTGACCAGCAGCTCCCCTAACTTCTTGTGCCCTGTTGTGTTAGCTGTTCTGTCGGTTGGGCTAGGCAACCAACAAAACGTTTCAACATTCTACCGCAATGAGGTGCAATTTAGGGCTCTCAGCTAGCTTCACTAGGGACAGGAGTGTGAATAATAGCTACGATGTCCCAACCTTAGCTTGGAGCACTTGAGGTTTATCAGGCCCTATTTCCCCCTAGGATAAAGGAAAATTTTCCTTTATAAACCGACCATATTAGTGATAACAAGAATAAATGAAAGTCATATTTGAATTTGAAATTCGATTCTGATTCTAAAGACATGTCTATTTCTTAGATATCTCAATATTCTAATAATCAAAAAAATTTCCATTAGTTGTCACACACAACTTTAACAACAAAAAGAGAGTAAAATTAACAATGCAAGAATCTGCTTCTTATTTTTAAGCCCATCTGTTTTGAGCAAGCTGAGCTAATACTCAACACATTAGCCAGCTTGGAAAAACAATCCATGATGGGCTATAATAAATGAGGGTGAAAATAATAAATTCAACATTTTCAGGTTGTTCAGTACTTCCATAACTGAATACATATTACCGCCCTTATTATATAACTTGGGTAATTATATCTGAAATAGAGAGTAAAGATTGAAGTGGAAAACAGAAAAATAAATGGAGCCTTCTCTAGATCTGAATTGGAGTGGATTAAAGAAAATGCTGAGATGATGATCCAAATGCTGAGATGTATTTTCTCAAACATGATTCAAGTTATGGATGAAGTAAATAATTTCCTTCTTCACAAGAAAATAATAGCCTATAATCAGCTTAATAAACAGGTTTACATTCAGATTAGGATATTGGATGGTCAGTGCAAAATAGGGCTCAAGTGTGAAATTGGGCTTACAAAGAAAACACAGATAAGGGGTCCAGTATTATAAGTAAATTGTATACCAAAAGGAGGATTCTTTGGGTTAACAATACAATACTATGGAATGTAAAGTCTTGCATACTCAATATAAAATGGGACTGTCCCAAATTTCAAGGGGGTTTTACCCTGTTAATCCTTCCCTCTGAACATCTTTAAGTTCAACTTTAATTAACTCAATAGGCTGCTTATATTTTACTAACGAATACCAGCTTTTAAAATAGCCCCTTTTCCAATGTGAGAGGAGCTGTCTCCCCATGCTAACTCCTTAGCTTATAATAGTCAGATCTACAGATCTTTATGAGTCACTAAGTTGGTTGAAAAGTGCTCATTAGCATTCATACTCTGTTGCCAAATACAGCAAATACTTAAGTTGCAATCCCATTTCATAGCTTAAACAAGTGTCAATTTGAAACTATTTAGGATGGGTAAGTAAAATGTTGCTTTTTAAAACCTAGAAGGATACAGATTTACTATTATTTTTAATTTGTCAAAGAGTATTTCTCAGAGAATACACCCGAAAATGATAGTTTTCAAACTTTAGGAAAAAATAGGGCACACAAACACTCTCCTCCCCCTTCCTTATTTGAGACCTCTGAATTCCAGTTCCCATTCAAAAGGATCACTTTTTATTGACGATCTATTACGATGGACTCTTTACAAGTTCCAGTTCCAAAATTTGTATACAGGGTATATAAACTGCCAATTGTTCCTTTCACCCCCTTTAATCCCCAAAAAGTATCTTCGGATAATAAGAAATCCTTTGTTCTTATCTCTAATCAAATTCTAAAAATAAAGAAGTCTTCCTATGAATTAAAAACCAATAATCCCAATAAAATTTCTTAATTCAATTGATAGGTTTTGAGAATTACGGGTACTTCAGCTACATATCTCCAGCAGCTTAAGGCCAATAGGCCATTCGGTACCAAAATGTTTCTTCCCACTCACTCCTGCACACTTTAAAACAAATGATGGGTAACCTCTTTTTGTTTTCTTCATTATTGATTAGTAATCACTAATCAATTTGTCTCCTCTTTGCCTTTCCTCTAATCACTTTTGTTGAAGTAGAAGCCTTAAAACCTTTCTATCAATGTGCCAAGGCAGGTTAGAATTCAGGATTGCAGTGTAGGTGTGTGGTAGGTTAGCCATGAAGCAGAGGTGCTTAAGGGAAATAGTCTCCACACTGAGTGGCTGATAGTCAAATAAGACATGCTGGATAGTTTCATCAGATGAGAAGCAGACATGGCATAGAGGGGAGTGATGTAACTTCCAATTAAATAACAAACTATTGATAAGAAAGGCACCTGATTTCAGACAGTACTATAGCACTGTGTAATTTAGTATGAAAAAAAGAAAAAATCAATTTACTGTGATCAACATTAGATTTTGTCTAATAATGTCTAGTGAATTGAAATCAGAGGAAGGACTTGGGTTTAACAAAGAAGCATTGGCTACTAGTAAATCAGCAGTATCATTATATTTGATGCCTTTACTTTGAACAATTTTGGCAACAAATCTGGTTACCTCTGGCCTGAAGGTTCAGAAGCTGTCTTCTGATGTTGAATAAGTCCTTATAATTGGCAATTCTATTTGTTTCAGCAATAGTGTTACCAATTCAGAGTCAAAAAGGCAAAGAATAGTCTCATCTATGATGCTATGATTTTATAAGAACATCTGGGGCCAGGCAAATGGCGCGTAATTAAGTCGACAAAATCGAATATCCCAGGGGAAGTGGTACATAAAGGTTTTGGTCTAGCAATGGAATACATAATCCTGTTGTCTGACCTGGATAGATCCATCTGAAGAGATTTTCTTGTGATTAGGGTACAAATTCCAAATATATTCAGCTAGAATAGCCTGGATCATAAAATTAAACCTTAAAGGTTACAAAAGGTCAAGAGTAACAGTTGGTGGTGAGCATCTGTCTCTTATTTTATTTCCTATTCTCATTTGAAATTACTAAAACAAATTCAAAAACCCCAATAAGGCCTGCACCTCCTCCCTTCTGGATTTCGATAAATACAAGGGGTTACCCAGTCTGAGGAATCATGCAAAACAGGAGGCATATGCCACCTCAAATTCACTTGAACATTTCAATTCTAATGTAACCAAGAAAAAAAAGAATGGCTGTCCCAATATTTTTTTTAATGCTGATTTGCAAGGGAATCAGGCCTGAAAAGGCTAACAGTCATATTGGCCCTAGTTGATTTTTAACAGCTTATCACTTGCTGACATAAGCTGATTTAAATCCATAAGTAAAATGTTATAGCTTAAAATTATAGCAGATCAGGTGTCTTCACTGAATATTTAAATTTAGCTTAAAATCTAAATTGGGCCTATAAGGCTTTCAAACTACTATTGTTCTCTGTGGAGCCAGTTCATATTAAAGGGGTGGTTGTTAAACTCGAGAACTCATTTGGTTGGATATGATAGAATGAATGAATGACTGTATTTAAAGCCATTTTTCATGCCGTATACATACATATATAACAATTAACAAACTAAATTATGTAACAATCGACTTTCGAATAACAAGACCCTTCTGGACAAAATTTGCCATTGCTACTATATTTATTTTCGACGTCAAATTCAAAGTTACAAGAAGGGGCTCATGACCATCCACCCCAAGAAAGCAACCTCTTAGCTCATTTAGCCACTGACACCTGAAAAGAAAATGGTTTATCAAACAGTTCGTGGTAACGAACTGTAGTAAGGAGCGACCCGGCTCAATAGTAACCAAAACTCTAAAAAATGGAATTTTGATACCAATAGCTACATCAAAAGAATCGCATTTTAATGCTGGTTTTAAATATATAAGTATCATCAAGTTTAGTCTTACCTATCAAAACTCACGAGCCTGAGAAAATTTGCGTTATTTTAGAAAATAGGGGGAAACACCCCCTAAAAGTCATGGAATCTTAACGAAAATCACACCATCAGATTCAACATATTAGAGAACCTTACTGTAGAAGTTTCGAGCTCCTATCTACAAAAATGTGGAATTTTGCATTTTTTGCCACAAGGCAGATCACGGTTGCGTGTTTATTTGTTTTTTTTGTTGTTTTTTTTTTTTTTTTTCTTTTTCCCAGGGGTGATCGTATCGACCCAGTTGCCCTAGAGTGTTGCAAGAGGGCTCATTCTAACGGAAATGAAAAGTTCTAGTGCCCTTTTTAAGTGACCAAAAAAATTGGAGGGCACCTAGGCCCCCTCCCAAGCTAATTATTTTCCCAAAGTCAACGGATCAAAATTGTAAGATAGCCATTTTATTCAGTGTAGTCGAAAAACCTTATAACTATGTCTTTGGGGACGAATTACTCCCCCACAGTCCCCGTGGGAGGGGCAACAAGTCACAAACTTTGACCTGTGCTTACATATAGTAATGGTTATTGGGAAGTATACAGGCGTTTTTAGGAGGATTTTTTTGGTTAGGGGGAGGGGTTGAGAAGAGGGGGATATGGTGGGGGAACTTTCCATCGAGAATTTGTCATGGGAGAAGAAGATTTCCATGAATGGAGAGCAGGATTTACAAGCATTATTAAAAAAAAAACAATTAAAAAATAAATGTGAAAAAGCTTTTCAGCTGGAAGTAAGGAACAGCAATAAAACTTAAAACAAACAGAAATGATTACCCATATGAGGGGCTCACCTCCTTCTAATACCTCGCTCTTTACGCTAAAGTATTTTTAGTAATTTCAACTATTTATTCTACGGCTTTTGAGATTCAGGGGTCATTCTTAATGAATTGGGATAAAATTTAAGCTTTAGTGTAAAGAGCGAGGTACTGACGATGGGGCAAATCCCCTCATATATGTAATAAAAATATGAGAATACAAAAGTTCTTTACGTAAGCTAATTTATAAGTTACGTAAATCTTTTACCAATAAAAATATTCGTAAAAAATTAAAAGTTCTAGTTGCTTTTTTAATTAACCAAAAAATTGGAGGGCAAATAGGCTTCGTCCCCCGCTCTTTTTTTCTCAAAATCATTCGATCAAAATTACGAGAAAGCTATTTAGCAAAAAAAAAAAAAAAATGCAAATTTCGTTTTGATTATTCCTCTGCGGAGAGCCAAAATCAAAACATGCATTGATTCAAAAACGTTCAGAAATTGAATAAAAAAAAAAGTTTTTTTAACTGGAAGTAAGGAGCAACATTAAAACTTAAAACGCACAGAAATTACTTCGTATATGAAAGAGGCTGCTACCTCATCAACGCCCCGCTCTTTACGCTAAAATTTTTTACTGTTTTAAAAAGAAGAATTGAGAGAAAGAGTCAAACTTTAGCGTAAAGAACGGGGCGTTGATGAGGTAGCAGCCTCTTTCATATATGAAGTAATTTCTGTGCGTTTTAAGTTTTAATGTCGCTCCTTACTTCCAGTTAAAAAAACTTGTTTTTTTTTATTTAAATTTTATTTTTATTTTCGTATATGAAAAAAAATAATGTAACAAGAGGTCTGACAAGATCGATAGGTTGTCTCCAGTTCTTGCCACAATTGTCCAGCTCTTGTTGGGCTTGTTTTCTTTTTCTGAGGAAAGGAACAATTTTTGAATTCTATAATGATCGTAAAAATATCGACTTTTCAGTAATGGGAAGGAGGACTAAAATACCCGTCAGAGCTTGCGGTCTGATGCATGATGCCACTGGTCAACCTGACTCAGGTTTTTTCGTAGGGTTGTGTCTGTTAAATTCGGAAGAAAAAGGAATCTTTTACCTTTATATTGATTCCCTTGAAAACACCTGACCATGTCCCTTTTGATTTTTGTTTTTCCTTTCTTTCCCGTGTTTTTTTTTTCTTTTTTTAAGACCGGAGAATACAAATGTTCTAATAGCCATTTCCTGGATTTCGTTATAGTATGAAATTTATCGTGCACCGTTTCTCCATGTCATTAGTTTAAACTTCGCTCTTTACTCCATATGTAAAAGGTATTTTTTGTCCGCGTAAAAACTGCAGAAGTTGTAGGAAACTCTATTTCAGAGTTGTGCTGAAGCGAAACTGATAAAAATTATGTCCTCTTCATAGGAATATAAATCCATTGTGGGACGATAACCTCCGAAACAGTGCCGAATGGTTGTTGATTCCCTGGGCAAACTGCTGTTTGGTGCCCCTTGTAAAAATATAGGGGTATCATAGGGATCTTCATAGGGATATAAATCCATGGTGGGACGATAACCTCCGAAACAGTGCCAAATGGTTGTTGATTCCCTGGGCAAACTGCTGTTTGGTGCCCCTTGTAAAAATATAGGGGTATCATAGGGATCTCTATGATTAGCAAAGAGTGCCTCTTCGCCAATCATACAGAATGAAACTTCTCGCAGGACTTGTGATTTCAACAAGGTTTACCTTTCTGCTAAATTATATCTGTGTAAAGAAGAAAGAAAAAAAAAGAAAATAGAATTAATTGTATGCCACCATTAAAAAAAATGAATTTTAATGTTTGGGTTGACCAATCTTTGAGCACGACAAATTAGGATGGGAGGGATTTTTATTGTTCTGTGTGCAGGTATGCCAACGAAGACTACAAACTTCGATCCTTACTACGAATTGCGGTTTTTGCATGGGGGTAAATCTAATTCCTCAAAGAAGTACATTTTTAGGAATTGTATATTATTATGCTTAAACAATCAAACAGTTCGTGGTAACGAACTGTAGTAAGGAGCGACCCGGCTCAATAGTAACCAAAACTCAAAAAAATTGAATTTTGATATCAATTGCTACATCAAAAGAATCGCATTTTAATGCTGATTTTAAATATATAAGTTTCATCAAGTTTAGTCTTACCCATCAAAAGTTACGAGCCTGAGAAAATTTGCCTTATTTAAGAAAATAGGGAGAAACACCCCCTAAAAGTCGTAGGATCTTAACGAAAATGACACCATCAGATTCAACGTATCAGAGAACCCTACTATAGAAGTTTCAAGCTTCTATCTACAAAAATGTGGAATTTTGTATTTTTTGCCAGAAGACAAATCACGGGTGCGTGTTTAT
Organism: Artemia franciscana; assembly: GCF_032884065.1. Lineage (NCBI taxonomy): Eukaryota > Metazoa > Arthropoda > Branchiopoda > Anostraca > Artemiidae > Artemia > Artemia franciscana. The sequence continues at coordinate 28,372,008 of NC_088878.1, read as the reverse complement.
TTGTTTGTTTGTTTTTTTTTTTTTTTCTTTTCCCCAGGGGTCATCGTATGGACCAAGTGGTCCTAGAATGTCGCGAGAGGGCTGATTCTAACGGAAATGAAAAGTTCTAGTGCCCTTTTTAAGTGGCCAAAAAAATTGGAGGGCATCTAGGCCCCCTCCCACGCTCATTTTTTCCCAAAGTCAACAGATCAAAATTTTGAGATAGCCATTGAGATAGCCATTGACTTTTTCCCGACAACTCCCCCCCTAAAAAATACATTGTAACAGTGTATTTTTTGTTTGGTGTTTTAATGTTTGCTCAGTGTTGCTCTATTGTTGTATCTTCACTATTAATTTGTTCTTAAACAACCATAGTACGATAATTTGCACAATAAAATGTGAAATCTATCTGCTTTCGCACTCAAATTATTTTTATTTCCAGATAGTCTAAAAATACTCCATTTATGCGGGATTAAAATATTTTGCAAGTAATTGCTTCGTTTTCTCATATAGAAGAGATTAAAACACCTTTTCATAAATACTTCACAGAGATGTAACACGTAGCCAACTGACGCGAACGTAGGGTTTTGTTTAAAGGTGTGTGGGGTAAACCTTCGAAAAAATACAGAATGGGCATTTTACGTAATATATTAGATCCTATTGGGAAAATCTAAAAAATGTGTTTTTTTGGTGCCACAGACTTAACAAAAATAGCTCCTCCCATGTGAATGGGCACACGTAAAATTATAGCTTAGTATTTCAGTTCTCAAAATGTCTAAGAAGGTACATATTGGTTTGTTTAAGTTATCGAAGATGTATCCGATGTTTTACAAAAAGAATTGCAGGGGATTAAAAACAGATTCTAGGAAACCTTGTTGCTTTAATGAGACAGAATGTGGTAAATTCGTGGGAAAAAAAATATAAAAGCAGTAAAAGTCATAGAAAAAATTTTGATTCCGAAAACATAATACAAATTTCGGTTCGTAGAGTATTAAGTTTGTTGGGAAAATTAGCTTATCCAGAAAAAAACTCGCTAAAAACGAAAAAACCGTTGCTTTGTTGGTTTTTTTTTTCAAGTAAAGCTTACTAAGTGACGCTCACATAGTTACCCTACAAATCAGTTTGATGGATAAATAAATTTATGCCTTCTTACGCACTTTTCACAGTATTACTCGAACAAAATATAAGAGACATCAAAGTATAAAATTTTATTTTAAAAAAAGAACAAATTCAATCGGAATTTAATTTTAAGAAATGCACTTTTCACAGTATTACTCGAACAAAATATAAGAGGCATTAAAGTATAAAATTTTATTTAAAAAAAGAAAAATTAAATCAGAATTTAATTTTAAGAAACGCACTTTTCACAGTATTACTCGAACAAAATATAAGAGGCATCAAAGTATAAAATTTTATTTTAAAAAAAATTAAATCAGAATTTAATTTTAAGAAACGTACTTTTCACAGTATTACTCGAACAAAATATAAGATGCATCAAAGTATAAAATTTTATTTTAAAAAAAGAAAAATTAAATCAGAATTTAACTTTAAGAAACGCACGTTTCACAGTATTACTCGAACAAAATATAAGAGGCATCAAAGTATAAAATTTTATTTAAAAAAAGAAAAATTAAATCAGAATTCGGAATTTGAGAGACTTCTGGAATCATTCTGCAAATCAGAAGTGATACAGTATCTCAATCTCAGGTTTTCAAAGAGATATTCAATGGCCTTCACGGTTTTGAAATTAAATTATCTAGTTTTGGAGTTGGGGCATTTTGTTTTAATTTTATATTGTTAAGTAAGCTACGAAACGGAAGATTTTTCCTTGCATAAGCTTCTCGAAATTTCGCTTGCTTTCGAGCAACTTTTCTTTTCTGTTCTACAATATGTACAATATAATTATAATTACATACTTACAATATAATATACTCACAATATATTATATTACTTATATTAATATATTATATTAATAACATATTATAATTATATAATATAGTAATATATTATTAATATATATTATATATATTATATTATATGTTATATATTATTATATATTATTATTAATATATTATAATATAATATATATTATATATAATATACTTACAATATAATTAAAAAAATATCTTTTGCTGTAGTCTATAGACCACCGATCGCTTTGCAAAGGAGAAATTCAAAATGCATTAAATTGTTACTCAATAAGTACCGAAGACAAACTTTCGAGTTCATTCAAAGCTTATCTAAATAAAGAACATTATGAAGATCGCTTCAGCTAAGCCAAAAACTACGAAATTTATATGACCGGACACTTGTTCAGATACTAACAACAAAGTCCGTTGATCGACAGGCGTTGTAAAGAACAAAAAATACCATGTAGCCTATGTTCTCATAAGGACTGGAAATTTTTTTCCCCTTCCTCCAGTACAAACCTTGTAGTTTTTGTACCCTTCTCCCTGCCAAAAAACAAGTTTCAACTCAATCCCTCAACCGTATGAAACTTAATGACTTCATAACGAGGAAGACTAATTTGGCTTCAGGCTTCAGAAACCGTTTATTTTGACGCCGCATAATTTTTTCTAATCCGGAGGCTAGTGATTGGACACAGGTTACCTACATTTACATTATGACATTATATAGGTAGATTTATTAGAGACAAGTCATATCTTCTTGTTCGGTATCAGGTGCTAAGCATTTCTAACAAACCTGTTGATACTTTACAGCTCCCTTATCTTCCCACACTTTAATAATACTATTGATTTTTAAGTTTTGTTTTCTCTGCTTACTGAATTTGTTAAAGAGAAATGCCTCGAAAGATGTAAACTTTCTAGCAGAGTTTCATTGTAAATAATATTGTAATATCACTGGTTTTTGGCCCTTAGCATGTTATCTTACTTTTAGCTGACTGTGTGCTAAATTTAGTCTCTGTAGGCGTACCTCTACATTCCAATTAGAATGTGAAGAAGACTCAGATTAACAAGATTGGATGGAGTTAATACTAATAGCAAGGGGAACTGTCCAGAATATTTTGAGGGATTTACTTCTGAGAATTTGGCTCAATTATACGTATTTTACTCAGTTTCTTTGGATTTGCCAGAAACTAATTTTGTAAGTAAAATATAATCAAAACATAGTAACAGAGACCGGTTAGCGAATATTTTCATTTTACAGCTGCAGTTAATCTGAGAGAGAAAACGAGAGAGAGAGAGAGAGAGAGAGAGAGAGAGAGAGAGAGAGAGAGAGAGAGAGAGAGAGAGAGAAATAGAGAGAGAGAGAGAGAGAGAGAGAGAGAGAGAGAAAGAGAGAGAGAGAGAGAGAGAGAGAGAGAGAGAACGATAACTGCCGCACATTCAATAAAAACCTAAACAAAAAAATGTAACTAGTTCCACATTATCATACATAAATATGCCGAATCAGCTCTTTTAGGGAAGCTATAATTTTCGTATAGCCTATTTGTTCTAATCTGAAGGGTGTATTGGCGTGGTTGACCTTTTGTGACAAATTTATGAAAACGTTAGCAAAATCAAAACATCATTTTACATAAAAAAAAACAAATGGTAGCAATGGTTTTACGAAGTTTGTGAAATATATAATGTTTTTTTTTTCTTTCAGGGAAGGCAAGATATGACTCAACAGTCGTCACGAACTCCAGGATACACTACTACTCTTGGATTGCCTAAGGCTGAATTGAATTTTGCATCAGCTTTCAGCTACCACAATCATCCTCATCCTGCTCATGCGCCACACTCAGTCCACCAACAGTAGCCGCACCACCAGCAACAACAACACCAGCAGCAACAGAATCAGCAGCAACACCAGCTGCAACAAAATCGGAATTCGCCCATTAAAAGAGAAATCCCTCCTCAAGAAGTTAAGCATGGGGCTACGCCGAGAAGCTTAAATCGTGATAGTGAATCCTACTCTGGTCATACAGGATATATAGTCCATAATTACAAAACTGCAAGTCCTGGACCGAGTCAGACCCATAGAGGTTCTAGTCCTAGGCAAAGCCCGAACTTAGGTCCTATTCCATCTAAACCTGCCGAAAAACTGTCATACACATATCCAGCACCGTCTCGGACACCAACTGAAGCCTTTGATCAGGGTAGAATGTACCAAGACAGTCGAAGGTATAATTCAAGTCCAAATATTAGACAGAGTCCTAGTCCTGCTCAAACTCATCCTCAAACAATGCTTGCCCCCAAAAATCCAAGCCCAGGACTTAATTCAAATGTTCCATATAGACCTTCTCCTGGCATAACTACTGGGATCCCTGTTTTTCGACCTGCAGAAAGCTCCATTGCTTTGACAACAAAGCCTTCTCCTAGTCCTTCTCCATTGTCAAGATCATTTTACCCGGAAAGAACACCACCCCCGTCTCAGATATCATTGAAGCACCCATCCCCACAGATGGAACCTTTAGATCTTGGAAAAAAACCATGTTATGAAGATTCACAAGCAAAAAAGCAAAAATTAGAATCTCTCGAAGTTCTACCACCATCAAGAATGATTAGTGTCGCAGAGCTAATAAGTAGTACCCTAGACAAGGAAACTTCACAGCATCCCCAGCTGAGACGAGGCCTTAAAATCATCGATACAGACTCTAAAGGCAGCGTTTTAGCATTTACTGCCGATGTGAAAAGCAACGTTTCTCCTCCCAAAGATGGACGTGTACAACCACCTCAGTTTGCTTATCCTCGTGAACATGTTATAAGCGAACCAGTTATTTCTCGAGAACCGGTTCACCGTGAAACCCCTCGTGAGGCTCCTCGTGATCTGTCACGTGAGATGCACAAAGATTTCCGTGAGCAGCAGAGGGATTTACGACCTGTAAATAATGAGGCTAATAGAACTCATCGTGAATCCTCCACTGACCAAAGGGATATTGTTCAAGACATGTCCCGGAGTCGTGAATCCGTCTCATATCAGTCTGTGATAAATACACGTGATTTGCCGCGTGATCTTGTGATTGACCCACAAAAGAGTGATGTAAATCTAAATGAACCTAAACCAATCAAGATGGAAGTGAATTTGGAATCTGATGCTGCGCGCTTTTCTAAAGCTGAAGAGAATCTTGGACCAGGACAAGTTTTAGTTAAAGATGACATTGATATTAAGAAGGACCACACTGAAGCTGAATCGGTGTCTCCACCGCGGATAGAAACAAAGTCCGAAACCGATAGTTCGGCACCAGCTTCTACCAATGGCTCAGCTCAACCTGTGCGCAAGCTGAGAGCTGCTTGGCTTCAACGAATGGCCAACAATGATTCAGTTACTCCTAGTACAAAGCCTCTTGAAGAAGGAGGATTATCTGATCAGACTGTAGCTACTGATACTAAACCGGAAGTGACTACTGATAAAGATGATAAAAGGGCAAAAAAGGGAAAAAACGGAAAAAAGTCGGACTCGTCTGCAGAATCAGACGAAAGTGATAAGGAAAAAAAGACCGTACCAAATGATGTTACGTTACCGCCTAAAAGTTCAAAAAATCCATTTAACAAGCCAAGCGTCGCGTCATTAAAGAAATCTGGTGAGAGCTTCTTACAAGATAGTCCTTGTTATGAAGTAGCACCCCGATTAGGCAAATGTCGAGAATGCCGAATGGCACCCCCTCCAAAGGGAAAGAAAGTCGATTTAATACCCAACGCAAATATTTTCTGTCGCTTTTACGCTTTTCGAAGGCTAAGATATACAAAAACAGGTCAGTTAGCTGTTGCAGGTTTCTCTGATCCGGGGAAGGATCCCCAAGAGGTAAGTTTCAAAACGAATCGTTTCATATTTACAGAAAAATTTGGGATTCGTCAGACTTTCCACGTCAGGCAGTCATCTTAACATCGCTGAACTAAGTAAATCATATCTAGAACGATAAACCTACTAAATTAGCTATTTCACCGAAAGTCTTCACAAAAATCTTTTCAAAAACTTTTTGATAGAAACTGGGAATTTTTCCTTAAACAATTGTATTTTAGAATATGTGCTAGTTTAATTTTGAACCTATAAAATGGTTGTGAAGACTATTTTGGGGAAATTTTGGGCAGCAGAGAAATAAATCTCTTGTAAAAAATCGTTAGGGGTGGGAAGCATCACACCTAATTTTTTTTTCAAATTTGAATATAGTGAATATTTTAAATTTTACATGCTTCCCCGGCATTTCTTGTGGGGTTGGGTGGACTGAAATGAATAGAGAAGATTTTCAGCATGTTATGCATTGCTATAACCTTCCTCGGCTATGAAACGTTAGCCTGTGTAGACACTGCATGGGCTGATTAGGGACATAGGCTTGTGGCAAAAATTTAGGCGAGTAAAGTTCAAGCACGTAAAAGAAGTTTAAGAAAATCCCTGTCAATATCAAACAGTTCATGGTAACTAACTGTAGTAAGGAGCGACCCGGCTCAATAGAAACCAACACTCTAAAAAATGGAATTTTGATACCAATAGCTACATTAAAAGAATTACATTTTAATGCTGATTTTAAATATATAAGTTTCATCAAGTTTAGTCCTACGCACCAAAAGTTACGAGCCTGAGAAAATTTGTGTTATTTTAGAAAATAGGGGGAAACACCCCTAAAAGTCATAGAATTTTAACGAAAATTACACCATCAGATTCAGTGTATCAAAGAACCCTACTGTAGAAGTTTCAAGCTCCTATCTACAAAAATGTGGAATTTTATATTTTTTGCCAGAAGGCAGATCACGAATGCGTGTTTTTTTCTTCTTCTTCTTCTTTTTCCCAGGGGTGATCGTATCGACCCAGTTGTCCTAGAATGTTACGAGAGGGTTCATTCTAACGGAAATGAGAAGTTCTAGTGCCCTTTTTAAGTGACCAAAAAAATTGAAGGGCACCTAGGCCCCCTACCACGCCAATTATTTTCCCAAAGTCAACGGATCAAAATTCTGAGATAGCCATTTTATTCAACGTAGTCGAAAAACCTTATAACTATGTCTTTGGGGACGACTTACTCCTCCACAGTCCCCGTCGGAGGGGCTACAAGTTACAAACTTTGACCAGTGCTTACATATAGTAATGGTTGTTGGGAAGTGTACAGGTGTTTTCAGGAGGATTTTTTGGTAGGGGGAGGGGTTGAAAAGAGGGGGATATACTGGGGAAACTTTCCATCGAGGAAATTGTCATGGGGGAAGAAAATTTCCATGAAGGGAGCGCAGGATTTACTAGCATTATCAAAAAAAAACAATGAAAAAATAAATATGAAAAAGTTTTTTTTCAGCTGGAAGTAAGGAGCAATATTAAAACTTAAAACGAACAGAAATTTTTACCCATATGAGGGGCTCACCTCCTCCTAATACCTCGCTCTTTACGCTAAAGTATTTTTAGTAATGTCAACTATTTATTCTACGGCTTTTGTGATTCAGGGGTCATTCTTAATGAATTGGGCCAAAATTTAAGATTTAGAGTAAAGAGAGAGGTACTGACGAGGGGGCGAACCCTCTCATATGTGTAATAAAAACATGAGAATACAGAAGTTCTTTACGTAAGCTAGTTTATAAGTTACGTATATCTTTTACTAATAAAAAGATTCGTAAAAAATTAAAAGTTCTAGTTGCCTTTTTTATTAACCAAAAAATTGAAGGGCAACTAGGCTTCCTCCCCCGCTCTTTTTTCTCAAAATCATTCGATCAAAATTATGAGAAAGCCATTTAGCCAAAAAAAATAAAATAAAAAAAATGCAAATTTCGTTTTAATTATTTCTCTGCGGAGAGCCAAAATCAAAACATGCATTGATTCAAAAACGTTCAGAAATTAAATAAAAAAAACAAGTTTTTTCAACTGAAAGTAAGGAGCGACATTAAAACTTAAAACGAACAGAAATTACTTCGTATATGAAAGGGGCTGCTTCCTCATCAACGCCCCGCTCTTTACGCTAAAGTTTTTTACTGTTTTAAAAAATAGAGCTGAGAGAAAGAGTCATACTATAGCGTAAAGAGCGGGGCGTTGATGAGGAAGCAGCCTCTTTCATATACGAAGTAATTTATACGAAAATTTTATACGAAAGAGCTCATTTAGCAAATTGGACAAGTATACCGCATTTCCAGGTACACCTGTTTTTCCAAATACTGTGAAGAGGGAGACAGTTTGCTCGCACCTGCATCCAAGACCTCAGGGATTCATTTGGAATCCCTAATTTAAAATATAACTCTTCACCATAATTTTCTTTCACCTTATAGTAAGAACTTAAGCCTTCCGACTGGCTAAGGTCATTCCACCATTTCTGAATTTCTTGGTCTTCCAGCCTTGTTTGGATCTCTGACGGAAAGGCTTTTTGATCTGAGATTCACTAGTGGGATATTTCAAGTTCTAGTGTCCACTTTAGGAGTCAAAAGTGGCCTGTAGGCAGCCAAGTGTCTTCCTGCACCCTATGAACTACCACCCCAAGCACACCCAAAAAAAAAATTCAAGACAAGCATTTTGTTCAAACTAGTCTTAAGATCGAACAACTTCACCTCCAGAAATGGCAAGGTGCCCTGCAGTTACTGGGACAAGACCATAAATTTATGCAAATTGCCCTTTCACTACATAAAATTTTCATTATTGGGAGAGGGGGGGGAGTTTGATCCCAGGTCTCCAAAAAGGGGCATGTCTAGCCCCAGGTCTCAGATAAGGTTTTAAGATACTAAGGTAATATTTTCCACAGGATTAAGGGAGGGAAGGTTGAGCAAAAGCAAGACACACTATAGCCTATGTATAATTTTTTCAATAGGGATTATCAGCCATATCTAAAAAACATCAGAAGGTTTATGTTAAAATTTTTAGTGTACACAGGGCAGTATTGAAAAATGACTGGGGTGCACCCTTTTAAAAATCTTCTCCTTCAAAATACTGAATAAAATTTTGAAATAACCATGTTTCTTCAAGTAGGAAAAGGCCAAATATAAGCGATACCATGCCTACATAGTCTCTGGGGTAGATGATGGGAATTAGACAGTTTTCTTATTGTTTAAATACAGGCTATATTATTTTGAAGGGGGACAATGTATGATCCTGGTTATGACCAAATAGGCTAGGATATTAAGTTATAAATTCAGGATGCTGCAGATACTTGGCTCAAATCAGATCAAAGCTTTGAGATAGCCAGTTATCAGAATACCCAAAAGGTCAATAGCTATGCCTACTGAATGATATTCCATTCCTGGGGCAAGCATTGTAAATTGTGCAATTGTTTATTATTTACACAAAGAGTTCACTAGTGGGATGGCGGAAATGATTTTATTCTGGATGGGTTGGACAAAAAAATGCGTACAGGGTTAACCTACCCCCAGGACCTAGGGATGTAAGTTAAGCAAGGTGCTAATTACATATATGATTCAGTCAAAAAACTTAGATTGGTTCAATGTTTGGTCAAATTTGTTTGATATTGGAAAATTTCTCTTCGTAAAGTTTCTGCTTATAAAAATAACCCTACTCTTCTTAGTAAATTCTACCTGAATTTCTACCTGAATTCTACTAATTTCATGCGGAAGAATTCGCCTGAAAGAGTACCCGTAGCATGTTTCCATTTGAAAAAGACTCAAATTTCTCATTGTTTCCCAAATCTTCTTGGAAATCTTACCTCCGTAATTTCTTTTTTTTCCGGTAATCCTTCCTCCCACCATAAGGTGACTTCCATGGAAAATTTTCCCTTTGAAAATTTCTCCCGTGGAAAATCTCTCCCAAAGAAGAAATCACACAGACAATCAAAATCCCGCCAAAAATTCCACAAGAAAAATTTTGCACGAATGTTTTGATATACAAAATCGGTCAAAGAGAAAGTAAAAAAAATGAAAAGCATTTTGTAGAAAAATTCAAGTAAATTCCCCCACAGTAAAATTTATTCTTCGAAGTCCATCCCGAAAAATTTTGTCATCACACAAAAGTTTCCCCATGTAAAATTCTCCAGCAGATGATTTCCTCTCTCCTCCCCCCCCCAAAAAAAAAATAGTATGTACCTCCCATTGAAAGTACTATAAAAGGGCTATTCAGCTATGTTATCTCAAAATTTTGATTGGATGACTTTAGGAAAAAGGGGCGTGGGTGGAGAGTTAGTTGCTCTTCAGTCGTTTTTAGTTACTTAAAAGGGGGCACAATAATTTTTAATTCTGTATCACCCAAAAAAAATTACGGACAACAAAAACATTTGTGATTTTTTCTCCTGGAAAGGAAAAAAAAATTTTTGACTCTGAACTGGTAATACTATTGCTGAAACAAATAGAATTGCCAATTATAAGGACTTTTTCAACATTAGAAGACAGCGTCTGAACCTTCAGGCCAGAGGTAACCAGATTTTTTTCCAACATTTTTCAAAGTAAAGGCATCAAATATAATAATACTGCTGATTTACTAGTAGCCAATGCTTCTTTGTTAAGCCCAAGTCCTTCCTCTGATTTCAATTCACATGACATTATTAGACAAAATCTAATGTTGATCACAGTAAATCGATTTTTTCTTTTTTTCATACTAAATTACACACAGTGCTATATTACTGTCTGAAATCAGAAGCCCTTCTTATCAATAGTTTTTTATTTAATAGGAAGTTACATCACTCCCTCTATACCATGTCTGCTTCTCAACTGATGAAACTATCCAGCATGTCTTATTTGACTGTACGCCACTCAGTCTGGAGACTTTCCCTTAAGCACCTGTGCTTCATGGCTAACCTACCCCACACCTACACTACAATCCTGAATTCTAACCTGCCTTGTAACATTGATAGAAAGGTTTTAAGGCTTCTACTTCAACAAAAGTAATTCGAGGAATGGCAAAGAGTAGACAAATTGATGAGTGATTACTAATGAATAATGAAGACAACAAAAAGGGGTTACCCATCATTTGTTTTAGAGTGTGCAGGAATAGGTGGGAAGAAAAATATTGGTACCGAATGGCCTATTGGCCTTAAGCTGCTGGAGATAGATAGCTGAAGTATGCGTAATTCTCAAAACTTATCAATTGAATTAAGAGATTTTATTGGGATTACTGGTTTTTAATTCATAGGAAGAGTTCTTTATTTCCAGAATTTGATTACAGATGAGAACAAAGGATTTTTTATTATCCGAAGATACTTTTTGGGGATTAAAGGGGGTGAAAGGACCAATTGGCTGTTTATATACCCTGTATACAAATTTTGGAACTGGAACTTGTAAACAGTCCATGGTAATAGATCGTCAATAAAAATTGACCCTTTTGAATGGGAACTGGAATTCAGAGGTCTTAAATAAGGAAGGGGGAGGAGAGTGTTTGTGTGCCCTATTTTTTCTTAAAGTTTGAAAACTATTATTTTCGGGTGTATTCTCTGAGAAATTCTCTTTGACAAATTAAAAATAATAGCAAATCTGCATCCTTCTAGGTTTTAAAAAGCAACATTTTACTTACCCCTCCTCAATAGTTTCGAATTGACACTTGTTTAAACTATGAAATGGGATTGCAACTTAAGTATTTGCTGTTTTGTAGCAACAGAGTATGAATGCTAATGAGCAATTTTCAACCAACTTAGTGACTCATAAAGATCTATAGATATGACTATTCTAAGCTAATGAGTTAGCATGGGAAGACAGCTCCTCTCACATTGGAAAAGGGGCTATTTTAAAAGCTCGTATTAGTTAGTAAAATATAAGCAGCCTATTGAGTTAAGGGAAGTTGAACTTGAAGATGTTAATAGGGAAGGATTAACACGGTAAAACCCACTTGAAATCTGGGACAGTCCCATTTTGTATTGAGTATGCAAGACTTTACATTCCATAGTATTGTATTCTTAACCCAAAGAATCCTCCTTTTGGTAACAATTTACTTATAATACTGGACCCCTATCAGTGTTTTCTTTGTAAGCCCAATTTCACACTTGAGCCCTATTTTGCACTGACCGTCCAATATCCTAATCTGAATCTAAACCTGTTTATAAAGCTGATTATAGACTATTATTTTTTTGTGAAGAAGGAAATCATTTACTTCATCTATAACTTGAATTGTGTTTGAGAAAATACATCTCAGCATTTGGAGCATCATCTCAGCATTTTCTTTAATCCACTCCAATTAAGATCTAGAGAAGGCTCCATTTATTTTTCTGTTTTCCACTTCAATCTTTACTCTCTATTTAAGATATAATTAGCCAACTTATATAGTAAGGGCGGTAACATGTTTTCAGTTATGGAAGTATTGAACAATCTGAACATGTTGAATTTATTATTTTCACCCTCATTTATTATAGCCCATCATGGATTGTTTTTCCAAGCTGGCTAATGTGTTGAGTGTTAGCTCAGCTCGCTCAAAACGGATGGATCAGAATCGAATTTCAAATTCAAATATGACTTTCATTTATTCTTGTTATCACTAATATACTGGGCTTAATAAAGGAAGAATTTCCTTTATCCTAGGGGGAAATAGGGCCTGATAGAGCTCAGGTGCCCCAAGCTAAGGTTGGGACATCGTAGCTATTATTCACACTTCTGTCCCTTGTGAAGCTAGATGAGAGCCATAAGTTGCACCTCATTGCGGTAGAATGTTGAAACATTCTGCTGGTTGCCTAGCCCAACCAGCAGAACAGCTAACACAACAGGGCGCAAGAAGCTAGGGGAGCTGCTGGTCAATAAAATTTCCATGAAACAATAATGAATACAGAAGATCTAGAGACAGAGATCAATACTATGGCGTCTACAGTAGCTGACTTGGATGATGCCTGATTCAAGAAATGGGCTAATCATCTCCACCAAAAACTTAAAGTTTGTTCTTGGATCGTAAGAAGTTGCAATTCCGAATCAACTCAGATGCTCCTTGCTAATAAAATGAAAAAGTATGTTCTCAATATACGTTGCCTTTCTGAGACTAGATTGAACAACATACTGACCAAATCAATTGACCTCTCAGACTTAGAAACATATGAATTTTGCAACTCTGGACTGACTGATGGAAGCACTCTCCATAGAGTCGGATTACTTCTGAACCCAATTGCTGCATCAGCTATCATCTCTTGGCAACCAGTGTCAGCAAGAATCTCTGCCTTGAGACTGAAAGGCCGGATTAGTAACGTGACTACATTGTCTGTCTACACGCCTATCAGAGATAGTCCTGATGACACCAAAGATGTGTTCTACTTTGAGCTGCAGAGAATACTTGACTCTGTCTTAGGAAGCAACATACTATTTGTTGCTGGTGACTTTAACGCAAGGGTTGGTAAATCAGATGCAAACACTGAAGGAGGGATTGAACGTTATATTATCAGAGATAGATCCCAGAACGAGGAGAGGCTGCTAAGCCTACCAAACATAATAACCAATGTCTGGTGAACATCCAGTTCGAGCACCAGAAGCTCCATCTTGTGACCTGAAGATCTAACAACGTTTTCACCAAAGCTCAGATTGACCACTTCCTTGTCAGAAGACATTGGAGTAGCTTACGTATGGATGCAAGTGTTTACAGAGTTGCAGATACAGGCTAAATAAACGACTCCAATCACTCTCCTCTCGTTGTAATTTCGGCCAGAGACTAAGCACCCACAAAAAAGATAAAGGCCAATAGGTTTGATGTATCAAAACTACTGAGTCTACAAATCAAGGAAGATTTTGAGCTACAGCATAACAACCGATTTCAGGCCCTTAATGATTTCACTGACATCGAAAACAGATGGCACAAGCCTAAAGTCCTGACTCAAGAGGTTGTTGAAAAGGTTCTTTGTCACACCAAGAGGAAACAAATGCTCTGGATCTTGGACAAAACAATTGAGCTAATGGAAAACAAACAACCCCTTTTCAATATCCCTAAAGAGCCTCTAAAAATGCTCGTAAGCTGGTGAAGCAGTTAACTCATAGTGACAGGGAGAAATTTTGGTAACAAATGGCTTCTGATATGCAACAAGCAGCAGAATCGCATAACCTAAGGAAAACATTCAAGCTGCTGAGGGAAGCGACAGGCAAGTTGCCCATCTCCACAGACTCACTAAAAGACAAAATGGGCAGCCTTATTCAGACACAAAAAGACCACCTTAAGAGATGAAAAGAACATTTCTCTGAGCCTTAATACCCCAACGCTTTGTGTGATCCACCAGATTTCCAGAATGCACTGAAGGAAACCAACCAGATAGATCTACAGCCACCGTCATTTGCTGATGTTCCGTTGGCACTGAAAAACATGAAAAATAACAAAACCCTCAGAGAGGATGACATCTCAGCAGAGATGTATGAGTCATCCCCCACACTACTATGTCAGCTGAAAGACTTTCTAGTTGAGGGGTGGTCAAAAAAGTAATTCCCAAAAGATTGGAAACTATCAGTACTTATACTGGTATCTAGAAATTTTAACAAAAACAAAAGTCATGAAAGCTAACGCCCCAACCCACCCAGATATCCATTTAGATCTTTGTCTTGACACTAATTTCATATCTATTCCAAAGTGACTTCTTCATGCTTGTGAAGACAACCCAAGCCTCTCCTATTCGAGCTCTAACGTCAGCTTAAGCATCTCCATCCAGAGTTAGGACAGAACCAAGGTAGCAGAACTATTTAATAGTCTCAATGGTTTCACCCTCTAAATGGATATCTGGGTGGTTTGGGGCGTTGGCTTTCATGACTTTTGTTTTAGACTTGCTTATCATGAGGCCAGCTTTCTTTGATGTACATGAGACATCGTTGACCTTCTTTTGCAGTTCAGCCAAAGAGATACTCATGAGATCCACATTGTCCGCAAAGTTAAGGTCTATCAGGGCGATTGGGTTGTCTTCTCTCTGACCGACAACAAACCCTTTGTAGGTGTAAAGCAAATTCGCTATTATCCACTCGATTATGTAATTGAACAGGGCAGGAAAAACAGGCCACCCCGGGTTTGACCCCTGACGTAATGTAAAATTCCATCGTTTCGCCATCAGCAGTTCGGACTCTTGTAACTGTAGACTCATCGGCTCCCTTGATTATCTAAATCAGTTCCACTGGGACACTGTTTTCTACTATAATCTTTCAAAGCTCAGTCCTGACAAGGGAGTCAAATGCGGCAACAAAATCAATGAAGGCGATGAAACCAGACAGTTGAAACCTATCGCTCTGCTGTACAGGTTAAATTGCAAGACGCGAAATCCAAGGCTTAAAATCACGTTGAATTAAGACAATTAATAAATGTGTAGAAAAAAAAAACATAATAGATAGAGAAATAAAATTTGGTATTTATCAATAGGATAGCAAATGCAATAATTGTGCCAAGTTTCATCAAGATCTAAAGAGGTGGGTTACATGACCTGGTTGACTTGACATGGAGTGACCCCGGATAGTTCTTTTAACTAACCATCAGCAGATCAAACGGAACACGGATTTTTGAAGCAAGTTCATCACAAGTCGACTGAAATGAGCTCATAGACGCACGTTTCCAATCACAAACAAAATAAGGCCGCTTCTGGAGCCTTCCAGGAGGAGGCGAAACATTAGCATTTAAATCAATATTGAAAAACAACGGAAAATGGTCTGATGTAAAATTTGAATCAGAAACAAGAGCCTCACTCGGTGTAACTGATCGAGTATGCGTAACATGATCTAGGTTTGATATACTGCCCAAATTATGAATATATAAAAAATTCTTATTCTTAGACGCAAGTATAAATTCATCACCTACCATACCAAGTAACATATTAGCACGATTAGAACTTGAACTGTTATTGCCGCTCAGGTTTTCAAGATCACAGTTAAAGTCACCTGTTATCAGACACGAAAGTCCATACTTTTTTATTTTATCAATACACTTCAATAGCCTTGCAATACTTATGGCAAACAGTCTATCTGATCGATAATCACGATAGTCCGTAGGGAGGTAAACATTCACTATAACCATATCTTGGATTTTGACAGCGAGAAAGTCTAATGCCGGGTCAAACATAGAAGTGGATAGAGAGGATCTAACGTAAGTTGCAAGGCCGCCTGATTGCTCGCCATGAGTGCAAGAGCGTTTGGCTGCGACTGTAAAAACTTGATGGTTTGGTGACAGGTTCAACAAGGTTATCATATCTTGAAAGAAGGTCCTCAATAAAAACAGACCGGTTAAGGAGATGTCCATCTAAATTCCACGTTGCAACTGCATGCTTAGCACAAGCGGGTTCTAGATTCATTTTGGTAGGGAATTCATATTGATTATCGCTTTATTAGACGGACATCTTATGTTATAGCATGTATGGCCTTTCTTTTCGTATAAGATGCAGAACAAATCTTTAGTGCACAAATTGTCCTTCGTGGATGTGTGATCAGAAGCACCACAACGACCACATATAGGCGTCAATACGCAATTAGTCGCTAAGTGACTAAATCTATGGCACGAATAACATCTTTTTGGGAGAAATTTGAATTCTTCAGCAGGCAGCTTCTCATAACCGATTCTGACTGAGACTGCAAGAAAGTCTTTGAGATCCTTACTGGTCCCAAAATACAGCTTGAACACTTTGGAGCGCTCAAAGCTACCGATTTTTATTGCTTTTAATGCACTTGAAACAAGGGATTCTATATCAGTACGGGTCGTACTAGGTGGAACCTGTTTCAAAACAGCAATAAACATTTTCTCTTTGAGCATGGCAGAGACCTCAGGCTTACTAACTTTCATTTTCTCAACGATCTTTTCAGCAGAAGATTTGGACTTGAGGAACAATTTCCAGTCCTGTCTTACCTTTTTTAGCTCATTTATTTCGGCTGAGTTGGGGCAGATACTATCCAAAAACTGCTTGCGAGCAACGGGATTATCAAGAGACTTTGGCATTTTAACAACAACGGCATAGGATGGCTGGGGATTGACTGTTACAGGATTGGCGGGGCCTGGGACACTACTCGCCGAAGGGCAGCAGAGGCTCTGTACTTTAGCCGTAGACACAAAGTTCTTAAATTCTAGACATAAATCATTTACCTTGCGGGTTAACGTAGTGCTTGCCTCACCAGGAATTATGGGGACTTCGTCCGGTTCTTATATAACAAACTTAGGCAATTCTACTGAATTTTTATCACAGTAGTCTAAAACTTTCAAAATGTCTGCAAATGTATCAGCAACTTTCAGCTTTTCGGTTGGTCGAGTAGCATAATTCGCCACAGACCAAATCGTTTTCTTCGCTTCGCTCACCAAATCGTCGGCGAAAAAATCGCAACCAGTTTTGATAATATCGGCATTTGCATTTCCTTTCATTTCGCCCGCACGGCAAAATTTAGTATAGCGTTATGTACTTGTCTATTCGGCTGCATCCCATGAAATGAATCCAGTTCACACGCAGTTCCTGACTCAACGTCATCTAATCCATTAATTAGCAAAACAAACAAATCCAGTCTTTTTTGCACAATTTCACAGCAAACACAGGTAGATCGGTATTTGTACGAGTGACGTAATTAATGTGATTCAATCTTTACACTTTCATAATAGTTTATCCTTGTAATTTGAAAATTTGAAAGGAGCGACCCGGCTTAATAGTAACCGAAACCCAAAAGAATGGGATTTTGATTCCAATACACGCATCAAAAGACTTGGATTTTTGTTGATTTTGAATACGTAAGTTTCGTCAACTTTAGCCCTACTCATCAAAAGTTACGAGTCCGAGAAAATTTACTTTATTTTCGAAGATTTTCGAAGTCATAGAATCTTAATGACAATCATCCCATCAACTTTACTGTAGAGTTTTCCAGCTCCTATCTGAAAATATGTTGTTGTTTTTTGCCAGAAGAAAGATCAAAGACGCTTGTTTATTTGTTGTTTTTTTTCCCAGGGGTGACCTTAACGACCCAGTGGTCGTAGAATGTTGCGAGAGAGCTCATTCGAACGGAAATTAAAAGTTCTAGTGCACTTTGTCAATAACCAAAACATTGTAGGGAAACAAGGCCCCCTCCAACGCTCATTTTTCCCCAAAGTTACCGGATCAAAGCCTTAGAGATAGCCATTTTGTTCAGCATAGTTGTAAAATCTAATAACTATGTCTTTGAGGATGGCTTAATCCCCCACAGTCCCCGAGTGAAGGGCTGCAAGTCATGAACTTTAACCACTGTTTACATGTAGTGTATGTTACTCGGAAGTACTCAACTTGGTTACTCGGAAGTATTCAGACGTTTCCAGGAGGATTTTTTCTGGGGGGAGATGGTTACGTGGGAGGAATTTTCGTGGGGTAAGAAAATTTTTCATGTCGGAGGTGCCGCATTTTCCAACATTATTTAAAAAACGATCAGAAAATTGAGTAAAAAAACAAACAAAGTTGTTCAACTGAAAGTAAAGTGCAACATTGAACCTTAAAACGAACTGTAATTAATACGTATATAAGGGGGGGTCCTCCCCTCGTCAATACCTAGCTGTTTACGCTAAAGTTTTCTTTAGTACTTCCAAAAGAGCTATTTATTCTAATTTAACAGTCTTTGTGATTCAGGGGCCATTCTTAAAGATTTGGAATAAAATTCAAACTTTAGTGTAAAGAACTAGGTGTAGACCAGGGGAAGAAGACCTCATATACATAATAATTTCTGTTCGTTTTAAGTTTTAATGTAGCTCCTTACTTTCAGTTAAAAATGACTTCTTTTTTATTTATTTAGTTCAGAGAAGAGACTGAATTAGAATAAATATAGTAGAATACGGTGAATTATGTAATGTATTTAGATTGTCTTGGGTACATAAAAAAACAATCTAGGATTTTTTAGGCAGTTTTCTAGTTGGGTAGCAGATATTTCCCATCTTGCAAAAAGTAAATTCAGTGAAAAGTTATAAAAACTAATATCTCAAAATAAGGGTTTATATAAGACTTTAAATTCAAGGCCAGTGCCTTCTACAGGCTCTGCGAACAGCAAAGTTTAATGGAACCATATCGATTAGATGAGTTAAAAACAATATAAGAGCTTTACATAGACCTTGGCTCCCTTTTTTTCCTTGGCCCCAGTGGCTTCCTTGGTGAAAAATTCTCAAGCCTAATTTTTCATTGTTTTAGAGTGCTTTGGGATGCTCTATGCTAGAATTGATCACCTGATTGGTCATAATCATGGTTGGCCAAAGAGCAATTAAACTCCCCAAAGCGACTTTATAAAATGTTGCCTATAATTATGAAGTGGTGGAGACCTGATGCAACGGATGTGCCTCCAAATACGGAGAAAAGACCTTGGCGGGACGATTATGCTTTGAGTTTGATGTTTTTGAATTAATGAATGTTTAGATTTTTGCTCACCGAACATGAATAATTAAAACGAAATCACGTAGTTATTGCGCTATAGTGTGACTCTTTGTCACAGTTTTACTTTTTAAAACAACAAAAAAGTTTAGCGTAAAGAGTGAGGGTTTGGGGAGGGGACAACCCCTTTATACAGAATAATTACTGTTCGTTTTTAAGTTTTAATGTCACTCCTTAATTGTAGTTAAAAAAAACTTATTTTATTATTTGATCTCTGAACGTTTTTGAATTAATACAGGTTTCAATTTTTGCTCACCATTCATGAAGAATTAAAACTGAACTTGCACATTAATTATATTTGTTTTTGAACTAATAGCAATTTTAAAATAACTTAAGTTTGATTTTTTTTTTTTTCTAGTTTTTTAAGAATGACTCCTGAATCACAAAGGGTGTTTAATTCGAATTGTAAGCTCTTTTAAAGTAAAAAAAAAAAAAATTAGCGTAAAAGCGGGCTATTGAGGAAAAGCAACCCCCATTAAATAAGTAATTTTTTCTGTTCGTATTGATTTTTAATGTTGCTCCTTACTTTAAGTTAAAAAAAACTTATTTATTCATGTAATTGCTCATCGTAATAAGTTATTTTGAGAAATCTATTTCCTCCTCCAAGGAAAAATTCATTCACCAACGCGAAATTTCTCCATGGAAAGATTATCCTACGTAGCTCAAGTTCGCAATATTTGCGAAACTAATTTTGTAAGGCATAGTAACAGAACAACAAAAGATGGAGAAGCTTGTATGAAAACGTAAGTCATAATAAGTGGAGCAATTCTCAAATGACTGAAATGAATAAGTGAACGAAAGAAAATATATTTTCCCTCTGACAGATCAAAATCAAGCTCATTTAAAGAACAGAACTTCATAGTGGCAGTAGTGCTCTTACTGAAAAAATCAGAACAAAGAATGGTCAGCTTAACTTCAGTGGTAATGTGTTTTCAGTTTATTGAGTGGCATATACGTATTATACCAAACATATTCAAGAATTGAAATAATAAGAAAATATCAAAATATTATGAAAATATTATATTTTAGAAGAAAAATAATTGAAATTACAACAACAAAACCTATCCCAAATACTAACTCTGTACATTAAGTATTTAATTAAAGTATACCTACATTACCTACATATACATACCTAGATATGGTATGTAATATGTTTTCAATTTATTGAGTGGTACATACGTGCTATACCAAACACGTTCAAGAATTAAAATAAGCGTAAACTTAAAGAAATATATCCAATCATGATGAAAATATTATATTTTAGTAACAAAATATTAGAAACTACAACAAAAAAACCTAACCCAAATGCTAACTCAATACATTAAGTATTTAATTAAAATATACCTACATCGTACTTCATGTCACTGAGCCAAGTGAATTGTCTTTCAACAGAAAGGTAAGCCTGTTTTTCGCAGATTTGACTCCTCGATTGTGTTTAATCTTATGTGTAATTAAATAAAAAAAACTAGTTTTTTTTATCTGAAAGTAAGGAGCGACATTAAAACTTAAAACGGACAGAAATTACTCCGAATATGAAATGAGTTGTCCCCTCCACAATCCCTCGCTCTTTACGCTAAAGCTTTTAATTATTTTAAAAAGTAGAATTGTGGCAAAGAGTCAAACTTTAGCGTAAAGAGCGAGGGATTGCGGAGGGGACAACCCCTTTCATATACGGAATAATTTCTCTTCGTCTTAAGTTTTAATGTCGCTCCTTACTTTCAGTTAAAAAGACTAGTTTTTTATTTAATTTCTGAACGTTTTATAATTAGTGCAGGTTTGATTTTGGCTCTCTGCACATAAATTGTTAAAATGAAATTTGGATATTAATTCTTTTTTTAGAAAAATGGCTTTCTCTTAGTTTTGATCAGACAATTTTGAAAAATAAGGGGTGGGGAAGGAGGCCTAGTTGCCCTCCAATATTTCGGTTACTTAAAAAGGCAACTAGAACTTTTAATTTTTAACGAACGTTTTTGTTAGTAAAAAATATACGTAACTTAAGAATTAACTTACGTAACAAACTTTTATATTCTTATATTTTTATCATGTATACGAGAGGGTTTGTACCCTTGTTAATACCTCTTTCTTTACACTAAATCGTAAGTTTTGTCCCAATTCTTTGAGAATGATCCCTAAATCAGAAAGGCCGTAGAATAAATAGTTGAAATTACTAAAAATACTTTAGCATAAAGAGCGAGGTATTTATCTCCTCCTAAATACCTCGCTCTTTATGCTAAAGTATTTTAGGACCCCTTATATGCGTAATTATCTCTGTTCGTTTTAAGTTTCAATGCTACCCCTTACTTTCAATTGAAAAAAGTTTTCATGTTTTTTTTTCTTTTTTTTTATAGTAAAGCTAGAAAATCCTGCGCCCTTTTCATTGAATTTTTCTTCCCCCATGACATATTCCTCCAGGGAAAGATCCTCCCACATAGCCCCCTCCCCTCAACCCCACCCCCAAACCAAAAAAATCCCCCTGAAAACTCTGCACACTTCCCAATAACCATTACTGTATGTAAAGACTGGTCAAAGTTTGTAACTTATAGCCCCTCCCCAAGGGATTGTGGGGGAGTAAGTCATTCCCAAAGACATAGTTATTATGGTTTTCGACTCTGCGGAACAAAATGGCTATCTCAAAATTTTGATCCGTTGACTTTGGGAAAAGATTAGCGTGGGAGGGGGCCTAGGTGCCCTCCAATTTTTTCGGTCACTTAAAAAGGGCACTAGAACTTTTCATTTCCGTTAGACAGAGCCCTCTTGCGAAGTTCTAGGACCAATTTGTCCATACGATAACCCCTGGGAAAAAAAACAAAAACAATACGATAACCCCTGGGAAAAAAAACAAAAACAAACAAATAAACACGCACCCGTGATTTGTCTTCTGGCAAAAAATACGAAATTCCACATTTTTGTAGATAGGTTGAAATTTTTCTTATAGGGTTCTCTGATACGCCGAATGCGATTGTGTGATACTCGTTAAGATTCTATGACATTTAGGGGGTGTTTCCCCCTATTTTCCAAAATAAGGCAAATTTTCTCAGGCTCGTAACTTTTAATGACAAAGACTAAATTTGATGAAACTTATATATTTAGAATCAGCATGAAAATCCAATTCTTTTGATGTATATTTTAGCATCAAAATTCCGTTTTTTATAGTTTCATTTACTATTGAGCTTGGTCGCTCCTTACTACAGTTCGTTACCACGAACTGTTTGACTACCCATGGAGTTTTTACATAATATTTAAAAAAAAATTCTTTTCTTTTGTAATCTTACAGTTGTACATTCTTTAACTTGCCAAATCCCCTTTCCTCCCTGAAACCAAAACTAAAATGTTTCTGTTGTCAATAGGAAATGATGGTAAATAAAAAAATAATTATCTCAAATGAATTTAGTCTCTATGCTGTTTTAGTATTGTTCATATCTTCTGTTAATTTAAGGTATCAAATTAGAAGTTAATACTTCGTTGGCCTATCCCTGGCCTCAAATCATAAGATTGCCCGTATAATTTTTGAATTTATCGTTTAAATCATATATATGGTTATTTAATTATGTATAATTATAAATTATATAATATATATGTAGCTCATTTTATATATTGTCAATGAATTTGACACCCGTAAATTATGTTTTATGTTATTATTTCGTTACAGTTGATTCAATTAACAAGTAAATGGGTAATAGAGACGCATTGCGTGAATAGAAGGAAAATAAAAAAAAATAAGAGTGATAAATTTGCACATTAGGGGGGTTTGGGGAAAAGTATAGCTGGACTGCATGCAAAATCCGTTAGCTACGATTGTTCTGCTTATTAAGAAGTAAGAATTGTAGTTATATTCCTACTTCAAGCAGTTAAGAAATGGAAAAGAAATTATTTAGTTTCCAAACTGAGTTGCCGAATTTTATTCGATTTTATTAGAGTTTTATTAGATTTTATTAGAGTCTATGTGTTGCTTTAGAGAGTTCAAATTCTTGTTTTGAACAATTCAATCGATATATTTTTTTTCTTTGTATGTGCACAATATGCCAATTTTTTTCTCTCTTATAATAAAAGCTGTTTCACCAAGTTATTTGTCCACCGACGTGCGAAAAGATAAACCGTTCATTTCCAAGTTTCAATTGTAATTGTATTAAATATGTGTGTTAGCATGTTACCTTCATAATGTTTCAGTTCGTAATGTTTCACTCAAACATTATCAAAGCAAAAAGAAAATATAGATTTGTTTAGCGGTTGAATTTTAGGTCTAATTTAATCTTAAGTTTAAGTCTATTAAAAGAGACAAAAGCAATCAATATTGTTTTAAAAAAGTGTTGCAGTTCTAAATGTATTGATTTGGTCTTTGAACTGTGAGGACATAAACTGGATTTAACTTTGAATCTAATTGGATTGTGCAACTAGTGACATTGAGTACAGTAAGAGATTAAGAAATACTATTATCTTTGAGCATTCAATGAGTTTAGACGTAAAGCGGTATAATAAGACATTAATATAACCCTAATTTGCAAGCAGGAGAGGGTTAATTCCCCCGTTGCAAGCATCAACACTGGTGACCACACAATATTTATTTCCATTTGTGAAAATCGTCAATTTTTTACGAGTTATTTGAACAACTTTGGCTTTAATTCAGTGGTATTGGAATATAATTATAAAGGTGTACCGTGTCCCGCAATTCCTGTTCCACTGGGCCATCTTTCCAAAGGTGATTGTCACTTTTATCGTGGGCCTGCCCATATTCCAGAAAAGTGCTTGATATTCTGTGTACGGAAGGGAATAATGGAAGACTAATACTGTTCAATCTTCGCGGATTATAGCTGAAATTTACAATGTCAGTGGTCACCCAGTCGTCCTTTGATCGTCCGCTGATCAACGAGAGGTTGGACACATTTCCTAACGGCACAAGCTCAAGTTTCTACAAAGCTAGACTCAATTTCGGCAGAAATTAAAATTTTAAAGGATGAGGCTGTGTTGTGAGACCATAAAATTCCTTAGCTTGAGTTAGCTTTAGATGACCAAATGACCCAATCAGATTCTCTGGAAAAGCGGCTGCTAGCCTTTGAAGTAAAAGAAAGAAAGCTTAATCTACCCATTCACGGGTTTCCCCAAAAAAAGTTCCTGAAAAGATGGAAGTTTAAGTTTCAAACTTTATTAGAAACGGACTTGAAGTCACAGAACCTATCAATCTGATGAAATGCTATCGCATCACTCCTCGTTCGTCAAATGTTACTGATTCGTGTCAACGCGGTAACAAGTCTAATCAGCAAACGAAGCCTGTTGTGATCTCGGTTGGCTGTGAGTGAATTGCTTGGGGTGGCGAAAGAAATGAAATCAAAAGGTGAAATCGTATCTTCCAGAGTGCGCCACAAGGGGACTGATGTTTGGCTTGAAACAAAAGTTTCTGCTGCATCTTCTTGATCTCGTGTTTAATTAGTGTCCAGTTGTTTAAGTATCTTCAGTTAATTGCATTGGACGACTAAAGTTTATTTTTTATCTGCGAATTGTTATTTTGTTTTCCATTTGCCCTATTCCGCTATTTCTCGTTTTGTTTCCGTGTACTTTCTTTTTCTGTTTTCTTTTTTATCTATTTTTAAAAATGCAAAGTTCTTGTTCTGCTGCTTCTTCTTTTACAGCACCATTGTTTGGTATTGCGTGCTTTTCACTATGTTTCATGCTTTTGGATACTATTTGGCAAGTAATTTAAAAGCAAATTATTTTGTTAAGTAATGTGTTTCTGACAGACTGAAACGGTTTGAGAGGTACTCTACTGAGTTGAGTACAATATTAAATTCAATAAATATAGGTGATGATCTAGCCCAAGACCCTCTTGTTTATAATTGACCCCATAACATGTATCTTTTACCTGAAGAAATTATTCCTGTTAATAATGGCTTTTATAGACTTGCGAGTTGGAATTGTTGTGGGGTGCTTTCTAGCCTAGATTTTTTGTATACGTTCCTTCCTGGTAATGGGATAGGAGTTGTGGGGCTTTGTGAGACTTTTTTGAATGCAAAAACCCTGAATGCGGCAAATATTAAAGGATACCAAATACTTCAGAAAAACAGATTGAATAATCAGAAAGGAGGGCTTACATTCTACATCCATACTTCATTCCATTTTGAAGAAATTAAAGATTTTGACTCTCTATATGAGAAAATGCTGTTCGAATTTCTGGTTATCGAAGTCACAATAGTATCTGAAAAGGTTCTTTTATGGATGTTCTACCGCCCTCCCAGTTTTAGCACCAAGAAATATTTGGATATATTTGAAGAATTTGCTAAGATGGTCAGTTCCAAGAAAAGAAAAATCATTCTCATGGGAGACTTTAACATTGACACTTCTTCAGTAAGTCATGACTCAAGTACTTCAGGGCCTTCGAGTACTCTGGCTACAGACTTCCTTACTACATCATTGGCTGCTGGCTTTGTTTCATCCTTCTGGATTCCAACTCGGGTTACAAATCCAAATGTATCTATTATTGATAATCAACTTGTAAATTTCCCTGTTGGGTCTTGTGACATAATACTTACGGATGTGTCTGATCATTTTATTATGTTACTTGGTATTAGCCAACTGACATATAGCGATCGCAAATTCTGTCGGTATGTCTGTCCCGGTTTTGCTAGTTTAGGAACTTCCAGATAAGCTAGGACCATGAGATTTGGCAGGTGCATCAGGGAACAGACCATATTAGATCAGAAATAGTCGTTTCTCTGATTTGACCATCTTAGGGGGAGTGGGGCGATGGTTAATTCGGAAAAATTAGAAAGAATGAAGTATTTTTAACTTACGAACGGGCAATCAGATCCTATTGAAATTTAGTATCTAAATTCATTTTGTGCCTCAGATCCCGTACTTTAAATATCGACCGAATCCAGTGGCACTGGGGGAGTTGGGAGGGGGAACCTGAAATCTTGGAAAACGCTTAGAGTAGATGGATTGGGATGCAACTTGGTGAGAAAAATAAAAACAAGTCCTAGATACGTGATTGAAATAACTGGAACGGATCTTCTCTCTTTTGGGGAGTTGGGGGGGGGGTAAATTCTGAAAAATTAGAAAAATGAGGTATTTTTAACTTGCGAAGGAGTGATCGGATCTTAATGAAATTCCATATTTAGAAGGATATCGTAACTCAAATCCATTTGAAATCCTTACCGGATCAATTTTTATTGGGGGAGATGGCGGGGGGGGACTGGAAATCTTGGAAAACCCTGAAAGCGGAATGATCTGGATGAAACTTAGTGGGAAGAATAAGCATAAGTCCAAGATACGTGACTTACATAACTGGACAGGATCCGCTTTCTATGGGGGAGTTGGGGGGGGGGGTAATAATTCGAAAAATGAGAAACATTGAGGTATTTTTAACTTAAGAACGGGTAACCGGATCTTAATGGAATTTGATATTAGAAGAAACTCATGTTTCAGAGGTCTTATTTTAAATCCCTGCCAGATATGGTGACAATGGGGCGAATCAGAGGGGGAAACCAGAAATCTTGGAAAACGCTTAGAATAAAGAGATAGGGATGAAACTTGGTGAGTAGAATAAACAAATTTCGTAGATACGTTTTTGAAGTAACCGAACTGGATCCGCTCTCTTTGGGGGATATAGTTGGGTCCAGTGCTTTGATGAGTTCGGTGCTTCTGGACGTGCGTCAGAACGACGTCAATTGGTAGGCGTGTCAGGGACCTGCACAAATTCATTTGATAGAGTTGTTTCCCCCGATTCGACCGTCTGGGGGCTGAAGGGAGAGGAAAAATGTAAAAAATGAAGTATTTTCAACTTATTAGTGGGTGATTGGATCTTAATGAATTTTGATATTTAAAAGACCTCGTGTCTCAGAGCTCTTATTTTAAATCCTGACCGGTATTAAGTCTCTGATTTTCCTTTTTTGCTAGATAATTTTGCTAGAGCGCATGCCATTTGAGTTCTTGGCTCTTGTCCCTTCCGACCTCGTCACAAGAGCCTCTTATTTTAAATCCTGACCGGTATTAAGTCTCTGATTTTCCTATTTTGCTAGATAATTTTGCTAGAGTGCATGCCATATGAGTTCTTGGCTCTTGTCCCTTCCGACCTCGTCACAAGAGCCATATGAGCTCTTAGCTCTTGTTCTTATGAGCGATTTACTCCGGTATTCCGGTGAAAATGGTCAAATTAAAAAATCTAGAAGGATGGTTCAAGGTTCGGTTAAGCTATTAAATGCCAAGTTACTTTGTACTGATTGGTCGCAATGCTTGGGGTCAGATGACGTTGAATTTGTATCCAGGTCGTTTACTGAAACATTTCAGAATGCTTTAAATGAAACTTGATCTCTTGTGAAGAAAAGGTGTAAAAAGTACCAGGTGCCTTTAAAGCCGTGGATAAAGAAGAGGCTGAGGCTTGCTGAAGAAACTTGCTTAAGAGTATTAAGGGAAAAAAATCGGCTTTACGCTGAATACATAAATTCTCCCACATCCGACAATGAAACTACATTCAAATCTTATAAAACCATCTTACAAGACTGATAAGATGGGCGAAGAAAATTCATTTTGAGAAACTGTTCCTCGAAGCTGAAGGATCTCCAAAAAGGACCTGGATAATAATTAACGATTGTCTTAACAAAAGCAAAAGTCAAGGGCTTCCTGAATCAATAAATGTATCCGATGGATCAACAGTGAATGGTAAGCAAAAGGTAGCCGAGGAAATGAACCAGTACTTTGCTAGGATTGGAGAGCCCACCGTAAACAGTAATTTGAATGACTGCTTGGATGTGGAATCTAAATTTCATGACTTTCTACCACATCCCGTCGATTCTTCCATATTTCTCTCTTCCGTGACTGAAGTGGAACTCAAGAATCTGGTAAAAGTCATGAAGAACGGAAATTCGGAAGGAACCGATTGCTCATCTACTTATCTACTTAGGTAGGTAAGTAAGTTTTATTTTATCCACAATACAAACATAAATAAAAAAATTACAACACTAATAAATTATTGCAGCAAAAAGAAAGTCCTAAGGACTTGTGCTGCAATTTCATATTATGATTTACATCTTATAAATAAATATCAAAACATGAAATCTCATGATTAACCACCTAGCCTATCTTATATATAAAAAATAACAACACATACACATGAACAAAATGCAACAAAATAATCATATTAAATATCATTTACCGGTATTCAGCCCCCACCCCATATCAATAAACTGCAAAAAAAGACATCAAAAACCTCCTGCCCTTCAAAATGTATTACTTAAATAAAATGCTTCAATTTATTTTTAAACACATATAAAGTGACAGACTCCCTGATGCCAGCCGGCAAAATATTCCAAACAGAAGGCCCCAGATTACGAACCACATATTATGATCGAACTGTTTTCCTTTGTTCATAGCTTAAAAATTGTGAATTTCTTGTATCATAATTATGGTACTCCGGATTCATGGAAAAATAATAATAAAAATACTCAGGGCATATATGTTTCATGTTCTGGAACACAAAAATTGATGCCTGGTAGTCACGAATCTGACCAATATTTAAAACATTACACCGGGAAAAGCTAGCAGTAGTTTCAGATTCAACCTGCTCTTTTATGTCCGCAATCAATCGAATGCTTTTATTTTGCAAAATCTGGATCCTTTTATAATTAGAGAAGAAATTGCTAGCCCAATGAACAAAGAAAGGGAAAAATAAATGATTTTTAAAATCTTGAACGGAAAAATTTTTTTTACACGTCTCAAAATTCCTAGACCCCTAGCCATTTTAGTACCAATAACACTACAATGCTTTTTTCAACTAATATTATTATCTAAATAAAACCCCAAATACCTAATTTCAAAAACTTGTTTAATGGGTAAATGTCCAAAAAAAATATAATTATTATCATTAAGTAACCTACCTGTTCTACTAAATATAATGTAATTTGTTTTAGATGCATTAACTGCTAGGGAACTACCTACTGTAAAACTGCGCAAACGTTCAAGTGCCAAATTAGCCTTATGTGCAACCTGCACCAAACAACTACCAATTACTGTTATCGCAGTGTCGTCCGCAAAAGAGGTCAGCGCTTCAACTCCAACATGTGAAGCCAACGAATTAACATAAATAAGATAAAGTAGAGGTCCCAGTACGGAACCTTGAGGCACTCCACACTTAACACCGAACTCTCTGCTTGATATATCTGATAAAATAACTTTGATAGTCTGGCCATGTAAATACGATGAAAAGCACTTTACACAAGAACTACCTAACCCAAGCCCACTTAGTCTACCAAGAAGAGTATTAAAATCAACAGTGTCAAAAGCCTTACGGAAGTCTACAAAAACAGTTAAAGGAACCATATTATTTTCAAGCGCATTATCAATAAAACTTAAAAGATGGTGTACTGCATGACTAGTGGAATTTTTACTTCTGAAACCAAACTGTCCATTATACAAAAATTTTTTCGAATCCAAAAAATCATACAATCGCTTATAAATAACTTTTTCATAAATTTTACTAAATAAAGGTAAAATAGAAATTTGTCGCCAATTACAGGGGTCTGAGGTGTCCCCACCTTTATGTAAAGGTATGATTTTAGATCGTTTCATTTCCGACGGGAAATGCCCTTTAACCATTGAGAGATTAATTAAATGAACCAGTACCGGTAAAAGATACACCGACACATAATTAAAAGCCTTTAGGTTCAATCCATCTACACCAGAAGAATTTGATTTAAGGCTACAAACAATTTTTTCAACTTCTTCTACATTACATGGTACAAATTCAAACCCATTCTGCATGCTTGAAGGATTTGCGTTAATGTTGACGGTACAACCACCTCTAGACACTTCTGTATAACACTACCAATTTTCGAAAAATAATCACCCATGTAATTTGCTATTTCCAATTTATCATGAATAATTCTATTACTAGTTTTTAAATTGGTTATGCACATATCTTTTTTTTCACATCCTTTCCCTTCACGGACAATTCCCCAAGTATCTTTTATATTACCTTCCTTAATCTTCAAACGGTTTAAATAATACTCATTCTTTGCATTTCTTCTTGAATTATTTACATGATTTCTCAGCTCTTTAAACTCATTTAAAATCTTTTTAGATGGACTATCAAGATATTTACAATACAACTTATTTATTTGTCTTATTAAGCTCAAAATTTCATCATTTATCCACGGCTTTCTCGATTTAGCTTTCTTGCAATTAATTTTATTCAATGGGCAATTTTTCTCAAACACAGAGTACAGAATATCTGAAAAAATATTAAAAGCTTTTGAAGCATCATCCTTTTCATTGTAAACCACCTCCCAATCCAACGAACTAACTTCATTTTTAAATTTACCCAGATTAACTTCTTTCATGTCACGCCGAAGAATCTTATTTTTTCTTTTAATTTTACAATGGGATAACTTCTGCAACAAACAAAGAAGCGGTAAGTGGTCCGAACCAGAATTGATTAATACATCACACATGCTATCTTCCACCATAACTTCACTGACGAAAACATTATCAATCAGAGTTGCAGAATGGTCTGTTAATCGGGATGGGATAGAATTTAATGGTAAAAGACCAAATGAAAGCATGACATTAAGGAAATCTAAATTTTTGGCTTGAAGATCTAATAAATCAAAATTAAAATCACCTATGATTACAATTTTATCAAAATTTCAATTTATTTCAGATATTAAAATTTCGAATTCCTCTAGGAAAAAATCTGGGCTAGCACCAGGAGGTCTATACACCGATGAAACAAGAAGTTAATTATTATTACTTGTCCCTATTTCAATAGCAAAAGTTTCAATCTTACCTTCAATCCATAAAGATAAATCTTCCTTTGCTTTAAATTTTATATCATCCTTGATTATGAATGCTAAACCTCCCCTTCTCATCAATGACCGGTTCTTGGAAATAAGTGTGTAACCTGGAAAATTAAATAACGAGGCAGGACACTGTTCACTAATGAATGATTCACAAATACCTATCACTTGCACCTCACTGTCAAGTTTGTTAATTATATCAACTACATCTTCATGTAAAGTAGTTAAATAACAATTCCAGTGGAGAATCTGGAATCCGGACAGCATAACGGGTGCACTCACATCATCTAATGCAACATATTTACTAAGCTTTGCAGGCTGTTTATCCGAAAATTCTGACCGGCTACCAACATCACTCGACAAAATATTATCAACGAAAAGCGATTATTTTCTAACTGTAGTAATCGTGAAAACATTCATAGATAAATTATCCTACTCCCTATTACTACGAAAGGATGTAAATACTGAAGTACACATTTATAACTACTAAAACGAAAAAGAAAAAAAAATTCAGATTAGATGTCGTCACAACTCCACAGTCGGCGTGTCCGAGCGTCATTTCCAGATCGAGCGAAAATACGGCCGTGATCGGACCATACGTTGTGGTTACCTAACCTATCACGAGCCAGTTGTAGAATTTCTCGTCGCTTCTTGGTTACACTTTCTGACACAAATATACCAGATTTGGCCAGTTTTCTCTTAGCAGCAAATACCTCTCTAGCCACATCCTTAGACGAAAACTGGGCGAGTACCAGGGTAATCATATCAGGCCGCGTAGGATTCGCTGGAAGGGTAAATCTATGCACTTTAGTTAGTTCCGAAACATTAACCTGTACGCCCATCTTGTCTGAGATAATATTATAAATACACGATTTTACATCAGCACCCGGAGCTTGTTTGACACCACTGAAAATAAGTGAATCCAGCCTATCTTCCTGCTCAATATCGTCAAGTCTACTTTCGATCTTTTTCACTCGCTCTTCGAGTATCATGAAGCTGTTTTTTAGCGATTTTAGTTGCTTTTCGATAAGATCAAATTTTGGCGAGTATTCGGCCATCAAAGAATCATATACGTCAGATACAATTGATTCAGCCAAGTGCGGGAGTTGATTTTTTATGCGGTCAGAAACTTTACGTGAGATTTCATCCCTGAGATTCGCTTTTACAACTTCCAATTCTTGTTGGGTCTGAGTTAGTCTAATGCTCAGGTCAGAAGATTGGTTGCCTATATCCGGGCTTGGATTTGACGGATGATTTTTCAAAAGATGTCCTGGTTGGTCGGTGCTGTTAGAAACAGTGCCCTTGCGCTTAGCACGATATTTTTCCAAGTATGGCTGGTAGATTTCTGGGTCATTGTCCATTTCATAGAAATCCAGCTCAGCTTCGTTAGTAGTTTTTTGCAGTGCCTCTGTTCTCTTTAATTTGACGTCGTGGAGGCTTTGGGTAGAGACTGTTTGAAAATCATGCGACCCGTAGCAGAAAACGGTGCATTTTGCTGGAGCTGACGCTTGCTTGACTTCACCAATAATTTTAACTGGCCACAAGGGATAACCGTGAAACTTAGCAGCCGCGACATCTCCGATTTTCCAAGACGACATCGTAAACTACTAATTAGTAACTCTAATTAACATGAGACAAAAACTTACACGCAAGAGGGGCTTTTTCACGACCCCCCAGCTTCAAATAGTGCCAGATATTATCCAATTAGGTTTACAGCAGGCTGCTCCACATTAATTTCCTGCATTCGATATAACACGAACAATTTATATCACTGGCTAAACGAGTTTAGGTGTTTTCACTATGAATGGCGGATAGCAACTGAAACAAACCATTGGATGCTATGCTAAAGTGCTGGTTTATCTGGTAAATCTATGCTTCAAACACAGATCTTTCCCTGAAGTCATGAAAACTGCTCGAGTTATTCCCCTACATATAGGAGGAAACAAGCAAGATCCATCCAATTATCGACCTATTTCCATTTTGTCCGATTTTAGCAAAGTTATTGAAAAGTGTATTTATAACAGTTTGAACAGTCTTTTGAAGAAAACAATTTTTTTCTGCCCATTTCAATTTGGATTCAGGTATTCATGCTCTACAGAACATGCAATATTAAAGCTAACCCAGTTTTGAATGATGCCATGGATAAAGGTCTGCTACCTGCAACAATATTTGTTGACATAAAAAAAGCTTTCGACAGTATTTCTCATAAAATACTACTATCTAAGCTACATAATTGCGGTGGTATAGGACAAGCGAGTCTCCAAATTCAATCTTACCTCAAGGACAGAAAACAAATATTTGATGCAAATGGCTACATTTCAGATGAGGAAAATCTATCTAATGCTGTGGGGGTTCCTCAAGGGTCCATACTTGGCCCTCCCTCAGTCGGACCATATAATACTCGTTGTCCTTTAAGTAAGCTTCCTGTGCCTTTCATTGTCTCCGAACGGTCTAGATTTTCGCCTAAAAATGTTATTACAAATTATTGGAACACATAAATCATTTTTTGATCAGAGTCTACCGCTATTAACATTAAAAACTAATATCAAAGCTCTGCTAATTAGTAAATATTAATTTGTGAGTAGCTCCCGGCCCTTCACCTATCGGATAAATATTAAGAATAATTTTAATAGATGTTTTTGGCATTTATTTTTTGGTGTGAGATAGAGTGAGAAGTGTGATGACATCCGTTTCTTCTGAGTTTGTTTGTTTATACTGTTTGTATTGTCGCCCGGCTTTCGAGCTAGTCTCCCTGCCTGGGATGTTATGTGAATAGTTTGAATATTTATAGTTAAAGAATAATAAAGAACTTGAACTTATTTCAAAATGGAGTGTTTTTCAATAATAAGTTTAAATGTATGTAATGACAAAATTAATTTCAAAAGGATTTGAAAAAGCCTGTATGTAATGACAAAATTAATTTCAAAAGGATTTTTCCTGCTTCAAGTGGTTCAAATCAGGGATAAAACTATTGAATTTCCGAAATAAGTTGCCAAATTTTTGCCATAAGCGATGTGTTGTTTTAGAGAGTTGAAATTCTAATTTGGAACAATAAAATCGATATCTTTTAAAGAAAAGATATCGTTTTAAAGATATCTTTTAAAGAAAAGATATCTTTTAAAGAAAAGATATTTTTAAATATCTTTTAAAAAATCGATTCTTTTAAAAAACATGCATTTCATCAAAATTATTTTGCCATCGAGTTGCAAACGAATAAATTATTCGTTTTCAGGATTCTATTGTAATTGTGTTAAATATGTCTGTTAACATGTTAAGCTCATAATATTTCAGTCGTTTACTCAAACATTATCAATGAAAAAGAAAACAGAGATTTATTTAGCGGTTGAATTCTAATAAAAGCGAAATCTGAAACTTGAATTTAATATGGCAATGATTTACAAAGGTTATTATTGGGGCAATTTTATGGTGTATTCGTAAACACGAGAAGCACTGGCGTTACAAGTTCAAGTTCCCTCTAATGCTACAAGTTCGCTTTAACCAATCATATTGTTTGTTAATCTTAAGTCCCTATATAAAATCCCACAAATGGGCAGAATGTGATGTTAGTCTGTAAATAATTGTTTGCATTTAGTATTATAGTATACTATGGACGACGAGAAAGAAAATCAAATGAGTGCATTAGGCTTAGAGTCAAAACTGTGGTTGGTCATAAATTATCAAACGGTTTCGGCCTGTCCCCGTTAATTATTTATCCAGGCACCCATTTGGAGCTATGTTAACCGTACTTGAAGGAACACGCTTATTGCTCTGATTAATATTGAATACCTTTCTGTTACTATTTATATCTATTTAGTGCTATTATTTTCACACTGTAATTATCCTAGTGTTATTTCTAATATACATTATTCACCAACTTTGGTTACATTATTTTAAATTGTAAATCTTTTGAATTTACCATACCTACTGTTTAATCAATGCTAATTCTTTATCCTAGTATATTCTATATTCTTAAAATCTATATTCTAGATGAACAAAGCTGGATTTGAGAAAAAATTTTATACAAAAGTCCTCAACTTCATAAAGTTGGAAAACTAGGATGAAGTAATTAAGCAAATGTACGAAATTCGACGAACAGACTTGTCAATGAAAATTAGAGTAAGTGTCGACCTAAATAACTCTTCAGTAACTCCAAGACAAATGATATTTAATTAGTACAATATTTGATAAATTTATTCAAAATAATAAAATAAAGTTTTTGATAAATAGTTTTTAGTTTTTTTTAAGCCAATTTATGCATAATTAGTCATACGTGATAAAATCATAGATTATAATTAAGGGAATAATTGAATGTAGAAAAATAAAGAAAATTAAGAAATATATCAAATTAAGCTATTTCAATAAATTTACATATTGTTAAAATGTATATTTGTATTATTTGTTTTTATATGTGTTTGGCTTTGCTTAGTTGTTTAATGAAGCATAAATGTAGACTAAATAATAATAATAAATGAAGATACGACATTTATTTGAATTAATTGCTTTGACATGCTTCGAAGGGTTATATTTAAATTTCGAGTTAAAATAAAGAAGAAATTAACACCGAAAGTGGAGAAAGGTCAAAGACTGTCGTAACGAAAACGAAAAATCACAATGAATAATCATTTGGCATATAACAATTAAACAGGAAAATATTAATTAAGAAATACTTGTCAAACTAAGCCAAAAATAGAAACTGTTAAAAAATAAAAGTTGTTCATCCATTGACAAATTGTAGAGACGTTTTTAGTTAGTTTCTATCAGCTTAGCGAGAGACAAGACAAATAGAAGTGACAGAATAAATTGGAGAAATATAATTTCGG
This sequence comes from Artemia franciscana, assembly GCF_032884065.1. NCBI lineage: Eukaryota > Metazoa > Arthropoda > Branchiopoda > Anostraca > Artemiidae > Artemia > Artemia franciscana. The sequence goes on along the minus strand of NC_088878.1, from coordinate 28,336,300 downwards.
CTATATATTTGCACATTAGTGGGGGGCGGGGCTAAAGTATTTGGATAGTGTGAATTTACAAAACAATTCATACTTCATAATATGCACAATATTAATACATTAGGCATTTAGACCAACTATACTTCCCCCCTCCCCAACCCTATGGCCCAAATATATAGCCCAAGTTTGTTTCTAAAGTGTAAATAAAAAATTATACTTAGGTGCATTCCATTAGGATTGAGCGTGAGAGAAACAGGTTCTAATTATATTATGAATATTGGGTCGGCGCTATGTAGTATAAGTTTCCTAATAAATTGAGTATCATATAAGTGAATATAGACGCTAAAATCTTGGGGATAGAAACTAGCAAATGAATACAAAATCTAGGTGGCACCCTCATTAAAAAATAACCAGTGTTATTTTTATCGAATTTATTTTTTGCAATGATGCGGACCAACAATAATTCAATACTTGAGTTAAGAAACAAATGGGGGACAAAATAGGGATACGTTTTTGGGGAGACCAAATTATAGTTGTTGAGCACC